>NW_027104297.1:911302-1086260 GCF_902728285.1 Clytia hemisphaerica | reverse complement strand
TATTATATTGAGGCTGTTCAAAGATCATTTACACAGCAAATCGCCGATGTCAAAGCATTGAGCTAACTGGGAAAGACTGAAGGACCTTGGAATGTATTAATTGCAACGAAGGAGGGAAAGATATATTATCATCTATACTTGGAGCAGCATCCTAGAAGGCTTAGTTCCAAATAATTCCAATTGATTATGAAACAAAGAATAGGTGCATCTTCAGCTATTTCAATGAGACAAGGAAGGAAGTGCTTCATCCCCCTGATAAGGAGAAGTCCCTTTCAATGCCAAATCTATGCATCCATTCGTATGCAGGGACCAAAACTGTTCAATTGCTTACCCAAAGATTTGAGGAATTCTTACAAAATGTTAAAAAACTGATTTCGAAAAAAAACTTGATCGTTACTGTCCCGGATGAACACTTGAGGAGAGCTGAGACGAACATTATCGCACACATGGCACTGGTCTTGACGAGATGAGTGGATGCCACAGAGCGTCAAACTACTTCCAAGTATTCCAAGTAAGTATTCCCAAATTTCCCCCTTTCAGTAGGTCTTCCTCTACCTTAGGCTGGATGTTGAAAAAAAATGTTGCTTAGTCGTCACCCAACCTTAGATTTTGGAGGTGGGTCAGTCGGTCATAATGACAATTTATGAAATTTTTGTACCATAACTTCGAGTAATGCTGACATACCTTGTCTAATTCAATCATAGCAACTATCTGATCTGTTAAGTAGTTAGACTGATTTTTAACAAAGGGATGTCAGTTTTGTACGATTTCTTTTGACTAGTGGATTCTGGCCATGTGATGATGGCCGAGTGGTATGGGCGCTGGTACCAAATTTGAAGGTCCTTCTTAGGTCAGTGTAGCTGTTGTACTTCATGTAAAATCTACAGGAGACTACATGCAAGCACTTGAAGCTAAAATATTACGAAAGCAGGACAAAAATCTGTACTTTGAAGTTTGTCACATTTAAAGATCATTCAAATTCAGTATGTATCACAAAACAACGTTGAGCTGCCTAGAAATGTGTGCCTCAACTGCCTTAGAATGTGTGCTATCAAATGGTGCATTTTCTGTGAGGCACCCCTAAGTTGCAACTGGTGGTACATCCCTATCTTTTGAAAGGCTGACTTCCAACTTGCGTAAATCAAAAGTTTTAGGCATTTTTGTGTTAGCAAATGTACATGTACTTGCTTTGCCACAACAGTAAATTAAAATTAAGGGGGTTTTAATACAATTTTTTCATTAATGTTTATTAGACATCTTGTTATCTAAAAGTACCGGATGTTGTGAACAAAAGTGTACAAGCTTGAAGTGAGGTTGTGAGAAAACTAGAAATGTTATAAATTCCAGACTTTTCACCATTCTAAGGAAGAAAGACTAACTTAAAATTAGGGCTATCATACTTGATATTTGCTTACACATTAAAAAGTTTCAAAAGAAAATGTTGTCTTTCAAAAAGAGGAGGAAATATAGGGATCAAATGCAAGCTTACAAAACACTAAACACAAATCTGAAATGCCCTTTTTTGTACAAAAGAGATGAAGAAAATAATTAATCCACACTTTTTTCTCGAAAATGACGCTTTGTCAAAAACTTTTTCATAACTATTGAACATAAGCAAATTAAAGTATGATTTCAGTTAACCTTTCCTCTTTTTGATGGTGAAAAATTTAAATTTATAACATTTTAAGTTTTCTCACAATCTTAATTTAAACTTGTTCACTTCTTTTTGAAACACTCAAGTATCTTACAATATTTTCCAAGTCTATCAATAAACAAAAGTCAAAATGTTTGCTGCAATGAAATCTGGCTCCATGGCATCTTACACGCCACCTGCACCTCAACCAGTTGCACAACCAACACAATCAACCTACACAAGTTCTTCAAGTGACAATAACAGAGATGACTCAAGAAAAGCACAACTCAAAGTCTTGGGTATTCCTGAAGGAACTGATGTGGTAAGATTTCTTGAGTATATATATATGGTGAAGATCAGAGATCTGACCTCAAGGAGAGCAAGTGTTAAAAATACTAAATAAAATAAAGATGAAACATAAAAAGGGACTAATATTCTAAATGTCAAATCCCAATTTTATGTTTACACCCTGCTTCAAAAAAAATATACTGTAGTATTTTCACTTTTTAGGAAACATTGAAAGACTTTTTCAGTGATGTTGCCAAAGCAGTAGGAGCAAAGATTTTACCGTTGCAAGAGGGGAGGACAACTGCACTGGGGTAAGACATATTTTTGGTTTCTGTTTACAATAACAAAACTCCAAATAGTAAGCCAATTATTCAATAGGCAAAAGGTGTTGTAATGTTCAAAGACTCAAAGCTGAGTTCGATATATATCACCAAGGGTTAATAAATCTAATATCCAATGAAAACTATTGATTATAATGTCTAAGGACACCAATACAAGTACTTCGATAAAATCTTAAGTAAAACTTGTTGCAAAAATGTATGAATCTTTGCTCTAATCAAAATTTTTTACTAAAAGAAATTTTGATTAAGAATGTTTATCCATTGAATAGAAGGGGTGGGAAATCACATTTTATATCAGGCTGGACTTAAAAGATTGTTGGTTTGCCGTCACCCAACCGACCCTACCTCGAAACCTGCCGGCCCAAAAAATTTTATTGCCATTTTAAAGAACATTTTTTTTCCTTCAAAAACTTCAAACAATAAAAAATCAAAACTCGTATCTTGTATGTCTCAAGCATAAGAATCGTAAATTCCCTGCTAGCACTTCTGTTTTTTATTCAAAATTACCTAAATGTAAACAAACTGTTAACCCTTCCATGGACGAAAATTTCATAAATCGCCAAAATAAAAAAAAAATCCGACCGACCGACCCACCTCCAAAATCTAGGGTCCGGTGACGGCAAACCAACAATTTTTTAAGCCCAGCCTCAGTGTATCCTGTCTTTATGGCTTGGTATTACCATTTGAATTTTTTCTCTTAGATTTGTTGACTTTGAAAAAGAACAAGATGTACAAAATTGTGTCAATAGTAAAAACAATGCAATGTTTAATGGCAGTTCCCTACGTCTTTTCCCTGCAAGTGGTGGCAACAATAGCAGGCCTGGTGGTAATTCAAGGTAATTTTTTACTTGGTTTGAAGAAGCTTGACTTGTCATATGCACATCAACTTTATCTAGGCAGGGATTTTTCTAAGCACTTTTTTACTACCGTATACCGGCAAAAATACTCAATCCAAGATTGAGTTATGAAACTCAACTGGGTTATTGAGTTTGTCTGCTTTCTCCACCGAAGAGAACGTTTAAGTCCTCAAAATACTAAAAGAAAATGACCAGTCATTTTCTTGACAAAAGTGGCTTACGGATGCCTTTCCCGTGCCTTTCTCATATTGTTATCAGATACCATTCTGATTCCTTTCAAATTGCATCTTTTAATGCCATCTAAAGGCATCTCTGTACACTAGGGACTATTTGATAAAAATATTGACAGGGTCAGTAAGTATGACGTCTGTAAACTTTATTAAGCTGGATATTTCAATCATGCTGAAAGAGATGCCTTTAGTATGAATAGATAGAATTATTCAGTAGGAAAACATTTATTAAGGGGTTAGGGGTCTTAGAGCTCCCCAAGACCCCCAACTCAAAATCGGGCTCGCTTCGTTCACATGTTGTCACACATCTGAAACTCAATCTAAATATCAAAAACGGTAGTAGCTCAAAGTGCTTGAAAAAATCCCTGCTAGGTGATGTTGAGGATGATTTTGAAAATCAGTTTTCTAATAGAAAAAATTCTGAGTCAGGAAAAAGACTCCCTATTTGATAAGTAATTTCTAGATTTGGTTTTTCCTATTAGCGGTGGTGACCGTCCTCAAGTCAAAGTTCTTGGAATTCCTGATGGATCTGACGAGGTTTGTTTCTGTCATATTGTTGTGTATATTGCACCTGTTTGCACCCACTAAACAGTCCTGACAATTCAGTCATTGTTTTATCTTGGCAAAGCAGAACAGAATTTTGATGCAATAATTTTTGTTAATTGAATTTTTTTACTATTCAAAAGCTTTTTAATAACTTTGTCAATGTCATGTGAATCTAGAGATATTTTAGATATATTAGACATTATATTAATATTTGTCAAAAATTTTACCTTGGCAGACAAAGAATAACATTATTTTCTGTGGTGTTTGCTACATGTCATATGCCACAGCCAATTGCCAGAACTGCATAACTTATCTTTGAAAAAAGTACAAAATAGCAATGCCTAGATTGTTTTCACTAGTCCTTTTATTAAAGAAAACATTCTTAAAAATTTTAAAGTGAAATATAATTCGTAAGAGCAGGTTGGTCATTGAAGAAAAACATAATTTTACATAATAATGAGTTTTACAAAACTCTGCTGAACTCTGTATGGGGGTGGTATGTAAAATTTCTTTTTTGGACCTACCCCGGTGGGGTAGAGGTCCTATAAATTAACCGATGTCCGTCCGTTCGTTTGTTCGTTCGTCCGTCCGTCTGTTACCAGCTCAAAGATGCGTATTAACAATGCCCAAAACATGGCCGAGTCCAATTTTTGAGAAAATTTTTTTTCCGTCCGAAAATACCGGAAATATTCCGGAAAAACTGTTTATTTGGCATTTTCTTGAGATTTTATCATTAGTTTTTTCTGATTTTTTGCTCAAAGATGCGTATTAACAATGCCCAAATCATTGCCGAGTCCGATTTTTGAGAAAAAGATTTTTCCGGCCGAAAATGCCGGAAATCGTCGTTTTTGCAGATTTGATTTGCAGATTATATTTCTTTGTTTTTTCACTTAAAAGAATTATTGATAACAATGCCACCATCAAGCATGATTCAATTGTCAATAAAACTTTTGCAATTTTGCAACCGGAACTTTCTATTTCTTTTTTCCCTAAACCCCTCCCCCCATCAACAATCAATGATGACATTTAATGCATTTTCGCTAAGCGCTATATTTTCTTAATGATTGTTTTTCTCCTTATTGCTATCTAAGTTTCATCATCAGGTAGGTCCATTCAGCATGTTGCTTGTTTTCAGTGTCATTTCGTTTACCATTCAAGGCTTTGATACATTTCTGTTTTTAGTTATATTAAACATATTATTGTGTTTTAGGGACAACTTCAATCATTGTTTTCAGAAGCAGGAAATGTAACCAGAATGAATATTTTACCTTGCAGAGAGGGAAGAAATACAACTTTGGGGTAAGAATGAATATGAGGTTTTTGATAATGAGTTCTAGCACTTCTCTCCCAGATTTCCAAAAAAATTCTTATTAAGGGAACCTTTTTGAATTGTTTGGGGCACTTGATAAAACTTGAAACCATAAATTGAATAATTTTTCTTCCTTAAATTGAATGTAACAAAAACTCTTACAATTTTGGAAATCACCTCCGGAATGTACCATCGATCAATATGATAATCAGAAATAAAATGAGTATGGTTTGAATACAACATTGACATTCAGTGACATGTTCAGTTTGAAGCATGCTGTTTGTCTATCATTTTAAAGTCATTGACCTTATTTAAAGGAACATTAAAATAGTAAAATGTAAATATTGCACGAACCACGTTTCATTAAAGAGAACAATTAAAATCACGTGTCCAAAACAAACTTATAAAACAATTGAACGATCAAAACTAGCCATATTTGGTTTGATTTTTGATTTTGACAGATTTTGACATGTTACATTTGTTTTGATTTTGTATCCGCTGCATACAGTTTGTTTACACATTTCGCAAGTACTGTTATGTCCCTTTAAGAGTTCTACTGAAAAAATAAAATAAAATCAATTGATTTTCTATCAGGTTTGTTCACTACAATTCACAAGCAGAAGTTGATAAAGCTGTTTCACTCTACAATGATTACGAATTCAATGGATCTAAGCTGAGAGTTATGTCGGCAAACACCCCATCAAACGGGATCAGTGGCTCAAGTGCACCTTTATCAAATAATTTTATGAATGGCTCATCCAGTCAAAGGTTTTTGTATGATACTTTTGAATGCAATGGCAACTTATTATTTGTTTTTGCAGGGGGGGTCGGTAGTAAAATCTCAGACATATATGAGTAGTAAAAGGATTTTTACGAATTTTTACATACCACCACCCAGACTCTTGGAAGAGGTATTTTACTACCCTGGTAGTAAAAGTTTTTTGGACAATTTGTCATGGAGACCACCTATTTTTTGGTTGCTTTTGCAAAAAAAGCTAAAAGATTATTATTTCTGTGACACATTTTTCACGTAGTGCAAAAATTAATGTTTCGCCCTTAGAATTAAAGTCTTTTTTATATTGACAAAAATTTCGAGAATTTTTTGTTTGCAGCAAACAACTTTCCAACAGAAATTTTTTTCAAATTATAAAAATTTTAAGATTTTTTCAGAAAAGTCATCCGAAAAATTAAAAGAATTACAAAAAATAGCTAAAATTTGCTAATTTTACCAGTTTTAACTACCCAGGTAGTAAATTTTTTCAACATTTAACATATAGATACCACCCATTTTAGTATTTAACTACCCTGTAGTAATTTTTTTTTCGATTTTTCGTCACACCACCGCCGTAGTAAACGTCATTATGTCTGAGATTTTACTACCGACCCCCCCCCCTGGTTTTTTATGCACTTCACAAAATGCTTAAGGGATTCCTGTTCAGTTGCATACCTTATTGGTAAAAAATTTGTTGGTGATTTTGGGTATTTTTAGACCCTTTTCAGATTTAAGAGCCAGTTTTTTTAAGAGCAGGACAGGTCCAATAGTTTGAAACTTAGATTTTTTTTCATTTTTGGATGTGTTTTTGATTACAATGAACTGAGTAAATCCCAAAATAATTTGGCCTGAAAATCCATAATGGCAGATTTCTGCCAATTTGAAGTTGTTGACTTTTTGGGGCATTAGGGCCGTCCACATAGTATGTACGCACTAAAATGTCGAAATTCGAGTACCTTCTCCCCCATGTACGCAATTGTACGCAAATGGCTTTACCCCCCCTAGTAAGTACGTACTTTTTCATTCACCCCCCCCCTCTCTTCGGTTGACTGGAAGGAAATTACAAATTCAAATCGTTTGGTTCAGACCTCTATTTCATACATGAAACTTGATGTTGATTAAGAAACGTTTTCTTTTCCTTGATGCGTATAAAAATTGTAAAAAATGATTAGAAAACATACATTTTCCTTTGACCCCTCCTCTCACCCTGTATGCAAGCATACGCTTTTGAGAAGACTCCCCCTCCCCCCCCCTTAGTCTGTACGTACTATGTGGACGGCCCCATTGCACTTTAAAAAAAATTTCATATAGAACCATGCTTTCTCAAATCAAAATGAGGAATTGGTTTTTGGTGATTCTGAAACTATGGCTCAATGGGGATTGATATTCCCATATTTTTTATGGCTGGGGGATTTCAATTCTTTTGTTTTCAAGTCAGAAAATTCAGTGGGGATGGGAGGAAATCATAATATTTTGCAGTGAGAATTGTTTTATTTGATTTCTATCAGTGGGGACAAAAATTGGAGGTTATTGTGGATAATTTTGAGAAGTGGGTGTTCTAGAGGCCTGAAAAGCCAATTAGGTCTAAAAAATTACTAACTTTAGCCTAATTTTCTTAAAAATCCTAAAATTGTCTGGCCGCCAAGTCTTTCAGGATCAAAAGAGAAACCTCTGTGACCTCCTTTATTTTTTCACCATTAATTTTTAGTATTGATCTAAAATTTGGGATATTTTGACCCATTTGCAAACTTCAAAGGGGTCCAGATCACAACACTTCCTGTTGTAATATAAGGGCTGTGATGAATATTTCATATCAAAATCACAAAACTAGAGCCTGAACCTTTCATGTCAAAAAAGTCCCGAAAACACTGAAAACACTTTGTCTGAAACACTTTTTCTGAACCTTTCAAGCTTTTTTGGGGTGTTTTTGGCAAAAATCATTTCCCAGAAACACCTTACCTCTCGAGGAGGCCCCCCAGCGGCACCCCTGATCATGCCATCACGCAAAAAAATTTTCTCCGTCACGCATCACGAAAATGGCTAAAATTTGTCATCACGCAAAAAATAGTGAAAAATAGCCCAAATCACGCATCACGCCTCAAATTTTTGCCCTATCACGCATCACGCCAAAATCTTGGTCACGCCATCACGCCAAAGAAAATCTCTAATCACGCAAGAAAAAAGTCCCACTCACGCCATCATGCAAACCGCTGGGGGGGGGACCTCCTCAAGGTGGTGTGTTTTCAGCATTTCCTGTGTTCCTGGGATTTCCATAAATCTCAACTCTCAAATTTCTCAATAAAATCCAAGCCAAAATGCATTACCTGAAACACCGGAAAGTTTCTGAACCATTCAGTGTTTTCTCTGGTGTTCAAGGTGTTTTTCAAGACGATTTTGAAGCAGTGTCCTGTCGGAACCAATCAGATAAAAATCGGGAAAATTAACCAGTCGGGACTTTTTCTTAACAGTCGCCTTCAACAGGACATTCAGTGTTTTTAAAAACTTTGAAAACTGAACCATTCGTGAGCAAAAGTGTTTTCTGCAAACCAGGTAAGCAATGTGTTTTTAAAGACATAAAGGTTCAGGCTCATGGTGAAAAAAAACTGTCAAGGATCCTTTTTTTGGTCAAAAAGGCTTTTTTTCAATTTTTTGACTGTTTTTGACCAAGATTGTTGTTTACGCTAGCTCGTCAAGCGCATGCATACACAACCTCCAACCACAAAGCTTCATCTTTAAGGCAAACAATTACCTAAAGAAAAGCTATTACATTGCTGTTCTATTTCTAAGATCTTTCCACTTCTCTGCTACCATTTTGAATTTAAATGCCTCACTGAAGAAAAGATGAAGCTTGGTGGTTGAGGTTGTGTATGCACCCAAACCATTTGCAGTTTAGTGAAACGGTTCGAGTTTGTTGGTTTTTAACATTAAAAGATATGTAACCTAGGCCAACGACTTAATAAAATAGATGGACCAAGAACTTCATACAATGGCTCTTAGAAATCTTTTTTTGTATTCTTTTTTGTATTCTTCATCTTGCCGTCTTTCCCCCGTCATATTACAAAGAAATTAGAATTTTTACAAGCATCTCTAAATGGTGTAAAATCAATTATATCGAATTTCTACTGACCATAAACATAATTTTCGATTTTTTTTGCTAACATCAGATCGCATCTTTAATCATCTTTCTCACAAGATATTTTTCAATATTTTTTGACAACACTGTTGCGCTTTTCAGCGCATTTTCTTTAAGAACATAAACATTTTTGAAAGACTCTAACTAAGAAAATAAACGTGCGTTCATGGTGCGTTCTTAAGATAGAAAACACAAACACTATCCAAATACAAATGTTATAATTTTAACAATGTTTACTAATTTTTAAGCCTAAAAGTTTGACTTGAAATTAAGAACATATTCACAGAATTTAGGTCATGTGATCAATATCAACCAATAGCTAATCTTAAAAAAATGCTTTTGCACGCGGAATGACATTTTAATGATGCAAAAAATCATTAAATTTTTTATCATTCTTACGCGGATCATTTCAATAGGATACTGGTCTATCTATTTTATTAGGTCCTTACGCGGATCATTTCAATAGGATACTGGTCTATCTATTTTATTAGGTCGTTGCCTAGGCCTAGCTCAAAGTCCTTCTTAACTCTATAAATTCTAGAAATTTTGACAATGTTCCTCAAAATTGAGCAGAAAATGAGTCCTCTAAGGCAATGAAATCTTGGTTTTTGGAAATTTTCTGGGGATAGCACAAACCTTCATCAAAATCTTTATCTCCTGATCTACCCTTTAAAGATCAAGTCTGTTGAAATATGCTTTCAAGCTCTCAAATCTTCAAAGATGAACTTTACCAACCTTTAAAAACAATTTAGCTAATCAGACTGTTTGCCCTTAAAGTTTGCAGTTAAATGAGCCCAAAAGCTCAAATTTTTCAAAGAGAAGGCAAGGTTTAGAAATATTCTATACTTTTGGACTCATCTTTGAGTATTTAAAGGGTAGACGGGTTGACAGCAAAATTGTCTTGAGAAGTTAGTAAAGTTCATCATTTGTAGTGTTTTTGTGACGTCATAACTCAAGCTACCATTTTGAAAATTTTGATTTTTTTTGAAAATTATTTACTTTACTAGCCACAGTTTCAGAATCACCAAAAACCGATTCCTCATTTCGATTTGAGAAAGCATGGTTCTATATCAAATCTTTTTAAGTGCAGTTCCCAAAATTGTCAAAAACTTCAAATTGACATAAATCCTTCATTATGGGTTTTCAGACCAAAATATTTTGGGATTTTACTCAGTTCATTGCATTGTACTTAAAAACATATCAAAAATGAAAAATGTTTCAAACTATTGGACCTGCCCAAAACTGCCTCATTCTTGAAAAACTGGCTCTTAACTATTAAGAAGTTTCTTTATAGTCAATTTTTATATTGTCTCATCTTTATCTAGCAGGAGCAGTAGCAGTGGGATGAAACCTCAAGCAAAAGTGTATAATATTCCTGATGGCACAACAGAGGTAACTTTTTTTCTTCCTCTTTTTATTCATCACTTAGTTATTGGCATTTTTTAGTTGACAATCAAGGCTGTTGGGTTTAATTATTTGTGTATTTTAGTAACTGAATGTTTATTCCTTGTCAAATAATGTGACTCTGACTCTTTTTGCTATACTGTTGGTGAGAGAGCCAAATGCACCTACACCCCCCCCCTCATCACATTATAAAATATCAATTATAAACTTTATGTGGAAGAAATGTTTATCTTTTCATTTCTGAAATATTCTTTGTCTTCTTTTGTGAAAAAGAGAATTCCCAAAAGTCACTATATGTAAAATAAGTGCAGGTTTAGGGTATGGTAAATCAATAAAAAATAGTCTAAAGTAGAGCACTTGTGAGACATTCAAAGTAGAGGACTTGTGATGACAGAAGATTTCTTGAACTTAGCTGAATAATACTCACAATGCTGAATGAACTTTGCAAAATGAGCTTTTAATGTTTTTTTGGACCTACCCCGGTGGAGGTCCTATAAATTAACCTGTGTTTGTTCGTTTCGTTCGTTCGTTCGTTCGTTCGTTCGTTCGTTCGTTCGTTCGTCTGTTACCAACTTTTCTCAGGATTGAATCATAGAATCTTTTGATTTTTGGTACAAAAGTGCAAAATGGTGTTGGCCAAAATGTGACTGAGCCCGATTTTCGAAAAAAAAATTTGGGGGGCAAATTTGGGCCAAAAAACGGCTAAAAAACGAGTTTTTTTAACTTTGTGAAAAATTGGATCATTAATTTTTTCTGATTTTTTGCATGAAAGTAGGGTACCATCATAGGTAAAAGATGGCTCAAGCAGATTTTTGCAAAAAAAATTTGTTGGCTCAAAAAACGCATGTTTTATCTAAAAGAATCACTATTAATAAGCATACATCAATGTTCTTAGTCAAATTACTCAATTTTTTTTATGAGATAGATGTTTTTTTTGCTCATGAGGGCTTACTTTTGAAGAATATATGTGTTTAGACTAGAAATTTTGGTTGCTTGGCGTGTTCTTATAGAAAAACTGGCCAAATTCGATATTTTTATAAGCACGTTATATTCTTAGGTATTAGCTTTTCTCTAGATTGGCTCTTTCATTCATTATGATTTTTGCACAAAGATGCATAACAATAAACTTTCGAATGTGACGGAGCCCGATTTTTGAAAAAATATATTTTTGGGCAAATTTCGGCCAAAAAACGGCTAAAAAACAGGTTTTTTGGACTTTGTGAAATATTGGATCATTGTTTTTTTCTGATTTTTTGCATGAAAGTAGGTAAAAGATGGCTCAAGCAGACTTTTGTAAAAAAACGCATCTTTATTTATAAGAATCACTATTAATAAGCATACATCAATTTTCTTAGCCGAATTACTCAATTTTTTGATGAGATAGATGTTTTTTTGCTCGCAAAGTCTTGAATATGAAAGAATATTTCAAGAGCATGAAATTTTGGTTTCTAAAGGTTTTTTTATAAGAAACAAACGACTAATTTTAATAGATCGTCACTATTTGTGTTCTGAATGTTTGTTTAATGGTCATGTCACGTAGATATCAATCATAAATGTGTTAAATGTATAACCAGGTAGGTCCATAAAAGTGTCACTTGTTATTTATCAGGACGAAATCACTGCCTTGTTTGGAAATGTTGGAATCTGTACAGGTTGCAAGATTTTGCCTTGTAGGGAAGGAAAAGATGTCACCCTTGGGTAAATATTTCTTTTGAAGTTGCAAGTACATTATTTTTATTTTACTTCAGCAGTTTTGAATTTAAATTCAAATAGATTGTTTCGACAAATTTTCAACTAATTTTTATATCTTTTTTTGAGATTGACTTTGTAACAACAATGTGTATTATTTTGGGTGCATACCATTTAGCCAAAAAAAACAAAAAAGTGAAACAGAGGGTTTAGCGAGCGCATTGATTCATCTAAAAGTTTACCTAAACAGACGATCAAAGCCAACGGTCTTTTTTCTGTGTTTTCTTCGTTCGCTAAACCAAGGGTTTAGCCAACAGTCGGCACCATTTGATTTTTTGTTTTGCTAAACCATTATTCTGACCAAGCACAACACCTCCTTTACGCTGGTTCACCAAGCGCACGCATGCATATGCCCTAAGCTTTAATAATTTTTCAGCTAGGCTACTATTTTGAAATTTGTTGCTGTGACTTCAGGCCTTTAAATTCAAAATGGTAGCGTGAGAAGTGTAAGATCTTAGAAATCGAATTAGCAATGCAATAGATTCTTTGTTTAGGTAAACAAACCCAAACCATTAGTGAAACAGTTTCGCTTTTTTGGTTTTGAACATTAAAAGGTATACAACCTTTATTTTTTTTCCATTTTGCAATATATTTTGAAGTTATGTTCATCCTCAGGCTGAAAACAAAAGTAAAAATACTTTAAAACCGTTGAAATTTAAGAACATACAAACATTGATAAAAAAGTTCTAAATATCTTCTTTTAGCTTTGTCCATTTTCAATCAGAGGAAGAGGTTGATAAAGCAGCTCAGATGTACCATGATTATGATTTCAAAGGTTCACGTCTCAGAGTTGAAGGTTCTGGTGGCTCTTTTCCCTCTAGGTAATTTATGCCAAAAATTTTCTTTCTTTATTAATAAGGACATATATCCTCAGCCTGGGTTTACCTTAAGTGTATATTTTCGCATGCACTTAATTTTGCAAGTTTTTCAAAAACACAAAAATCTTAAAATAAATACACTGGAAAACTTTCAAAATAGGCCAAGATAGCGAAATTTTTGCAAATAGAAAAGAAAAATGAATTTTTTTTAAAGGCATCAGTGATGGTTTGTTACAATATTGATAGTATTTTTGCATCTGATATGTTAAGATTCATGAAATTTTTGGTAACCTCTAGTGTTTCGACCCTCAACACTTGTAAAAGTTTGTTCCAATGTGCTGCTGCTTGAAGGTTAATATAAAATATTTTGTACATTGTGCATTGTACATTGTTCCCCCAAATATTTGAAACATCTTTAGTCCCCACCTTTTTTGGGCTTTTTGGAGGGTGTAACCCCCAACTAGCAAGAGGGCTGACACTATGAAGGAAGAAGGAAAGCACAATGTCAACAAGAAATGGTTATTTTTTCTTCAGACAATCTGATTCTTCACAATCTCGACCTATGGGAAGAGGAGCACAACTTCTTGCAAATGTCAACGCGATGAACGGAGGTGGTGGAGGTGATTTTCCACAAAGAAGAGAAAGAGGTCCTCAAGCGAAAGTGTTTGGAATACCAGAAGGGACCTCTCAGGTATCTTTTAAGTCTTTCTCAGTTATAAGTTTTAAAAAGATTTAAATCAAGCTTTTCAATAATGTACAAAGACATGTTCATGGCATACTTGCCGTAATAACCTTTCTTAGATGCTTAGGATAAAAAACAATCGAAACCCTGTTTTAATAGAAACCCTGACTATTTTTCAATTTTTAGGATGAGTTGAAAGATTTTTTCTCTCCTGCTGGAAACGTCACGAATACAAAGGTTTTACCTCTACGTGAAGGAAAAGATACACATCTGGGGTAAGCTCATTTCTCTCAAATCTTAGAACTTAGATGTTTTTTATAGTACTTTATCAAAAGGCAGCAAGAAAAAAGAAAGCTCACAACTAGTTTTATTTAACGCTTTTTTTCTAAAAACAGGTTCATTGAGTTTTCCAACGATAGTGAAGTGCAAGCTGCTGTTGACCAGTTCGATGGACAAGATTTCAAAGGGTCTAATCTGAAAGTTATGGTTGGTCAAACTAGCGGTGGCAGCGGTGGAGGTTCAAGTTTTCAAAATAGCAGCTGGAATAGCAGTTCAATTGCACCTACGAGTAGAATCCCTAGATTCGGCGACAGATCGTAAGTCTTGTTTTTCCCTCCTCTCTTTCAAGACAATTCTTTCAGATGTTGACATACAAGCTTTATGAACAAGCATTGTAACATCTTGTCTTTTCAATTTTTTTAGGAATGGTGGTGGTGGTATGGACGGTGGTATTCAATTAGATGCAAATTTCGACATGAATGGTAAGGAAAACCTATCAGCTACCAAAGAAACAAACAAACTTTCCCTACTTCAAAATGCACTAATATCTAACACTTGCATAGCACTTTGGACAATCTCTATTTTTACCAATTTTCAAATACTTGCCAGAAGCTCTTTCTTGTGGAACCAAAATAATCACTTTGTATGGCTGGATAAGCGATTTTTTATTCTCGACTTTATTTGATAAAATTCATCGGCCTAAATCATTAAAGCATAATTTTAATCTGCTCCCAAACAGGTGGCATGATGGGAGATGACATGATGATGAACCGCCCTCCACCCGTCAACTACATCCCTCCTCCCCCTCCCGAAACCGAAGATGAAATCTTTCAACTGGGTATAAATGAGGGCATAAATTTTGAAAAGTATTTCAACATTCCTGTTGAAATTACAGGAACAAATGCGCCGAAACCAGTCAATAACTTTGCTGAGGCCCAACTCAACCATGTAAGACAACTTTTCCAAGAAATATTCCCAAGATTGATTTTGTATTTTGCTTCATTGGACCATGGAATTATTATAGACACTGGAAAAACATCGAACTAATTTCTCATGTACAAGCCTTGTCCGCAGTAATGACATTATTGTTCACCCTCCTTCCACCATTAAATGATTTTTCGTAGCCTTTTAATTGCATTTCTCATCAAAATACACTTATCCAATTCCCAAATGAGACTTTAAGTTCTCCTCCGAGATTCAAACTCATCTAGTTAATTACTAATTATACGTCGTTATGACGTTTTAAATTTCGAGAAAGATGCAAAAACATGCTATGTATAAGAAATTGAATATTGACACCAGAAATTTTTAAACTTCAACCTCAAAAAATCCACCGTGCCACCACGTGCCACCAAAAGATTAATCACGTCTAATATATGTCAATCTCAGCTCTTCTCGGAGAAATATTGGAAAGATTTTCCCAATTCAAAATTATAAAGCATTTTGTTTGGTTTTACTCGTCTGATGATGTTTTTCTCACACCAGATTTCATAAATGCATTCGCTTGGTATTCTAGCATTTATTTTAAAACTTTTAGCCAGCAAAAGTACGATCAGAAAAAGTTAAAGAACTTTTTAGAAATAAGAGTATTACAACCAGCTTTTCTCGAGATTGGCTCATTAGTTTTTTCTGATTTTTTGAACAATGATGCAAAACGGCAATGCTCAAAATGTGACGGAGCCCGATTTTCGAAAAAAAATTTTTCCGGCCGAAAATGGCGGAAATATGCCGGAAAAACTGGTTTTTCGGCATTTTCTCGAGATTTCATCATTAGTTTTTTCTGATTTTTTGCTCAAAGATGCGTATTAACAATGCCCAAAACATGGCCTAGTCCAATTCTTGAGAAAAAAATTTTTCCGGCCGAAAATGCCGGAAATCGCCGTTTTTCTGGATTTCCATTGGATTTTTTCCATATAATTGGTTGTTTTTTTCATTCAAAAACATTATTAATAGCAATGCCCACCATCAAGCATGTTTCAATTTTTAATAAAATTGATTTTTGAAGCCGGGTTTTCTAAAAATCGCCGGAACAGCCCATTTTCGCCGGAAAAACCGTATTTCTTGAATTTCTTGAGCTGTACTTTATATTTTTTTAATTAAATTTTGCACACTGATGCAAAATGTCAATACCTAAATTGTGACGGAGCCCGATTTTCGAAAAAAATTCAATTCCTGCTGAAAATGCCGGAAATATGCTGGAAAAACTGGTTTTTTGGCATTTTCTCGAGATTTTATCATAAGTTTTTTTCTGACTTTTTGTTCAAAGATGCGTATTAACAATGCCCAAAACATGGCCGAATCCGATTTTTGAGAAAATTTTTTTTCCGGTGGAAAATGCCTGAAATATGCTGGAAATCGCCGTTTTTCTAGATTTTCATTGGACTTTTTCCTTATAATTGGTTGTTTTTTTCATTCAAAAACATTATTAATAGCAATGCCCACCATCAAGCATGTTTCAATTTTCAATAAAATTGATTTTTGAAGCCGGAACTATTTTAAAAGTCGCCGGAACAACCTATTTTCGCCGGAAAGACAGTATTTCTTGAATTTCTCGAGCTGTACTTTATATGTTTTTATGAAATTTTGCACACTGATGCAATATGACAATACCTAAAATGTGACGGAGCCCGATTTTCGAAAAAAAAAGTTTTCCGGCCGAAAATGCCGGAAATATGTCGGAAAAATCGGTTTTTTGATATTTTCTCGAATTTTCATTTCTAGTTTTTTCCGATTTTTTTGCAGAAATATGCGTATTCGCAATGCTAAAAACATGGCCGAGTTCGATTTTTGAGAAAAAAATTTTTCCGGTTGAAAATGCCGGAAATCACCGTTTAGTTTACTTATATTTCTATGCTTTTCACACAAAAACATTATTCATAACAATGCTCACCATCAAGCATGATTCAATTGTCAATAAAACTGATTTTTGCGACCAGAACTTCCTATTTATTATTTCCCTACAACCCTTCCCTCTCCCCCCATCAACAATCAATGATGAATTTATTGTGTTGTGTATTTTCGCTAAACGCTATATTTTCTGACTGATTTTTTTCATTTTTCTTTTCGCATTGCTATCTAACTTTTAACATCAGGTAAGGTAGGTCCATTCAGCATATTGCTTGTTACCAACTTTTCTCAGGATTGAATCATATGAATCTTTTGATTTTTGGTACAAAGGTGCAAAATGGTGATGGCCAAAATGTGACGGAACCCGATTTTCGAAAAAAAAATTTTTGCTAAATTTCAGCCAAAAAAAATGGCTGAAAAATAGGGTTTTTTGGACTGATTTTTTGCATGAAAGTAGGGTACCATCATAGGTAAAAGATGACTCAAGCAGATTTTTGCCAAAAAATTTTGTTGGCTCCAAAAACGTATGTTTATCTATAAGAATCACTATTAATAAGCATACATCAATGTTCTTAGCCAAATTACTCAATTTTTTGACGAGATAGATGTTTCTTTGCTCACGAAGTCTTGAATATGAAAGAATATTTCAACAGCATGAAATTTTGGTTTCTAAACGTTTTTTTATAAGAAACAAACGACTAATTTTAATAGGTCGTCACTATTTGTGTTCTGAATGATTGTTTAATGGTCATGCTCACGTAGATATCAATTATATGTGTTTAAAATGCATAACCAGGTAGGTCCATAAAAGTATCACTTGTTTCTTTGTAGATTTGTTTGAAGAACTTGATTCGTGCAAAATACAGTAAACCAACGCCAGTTCAGAAGTATGCGCTCCCAACAGTTTTGTCCAGACGTGATCTGATGGCTTGTGCTCAAACTGGGTCTGGAAAAACTGTAAGTATAAGCTAATCAGACTCATTAAAGGTTTTAGTTTTACATAAGTGTTCCTGTTTCATACCAGACACGTGTTTCCTATCAGGCCGGTGTCCCCCAGTCTCGTTAAGAATGTTTTCATATGGTTAAAACGATACCTCACCAATATTTTATCCCTATTAACCCCAACCTTTTTTGATTTTTGTAGCCCCAGAGGGGGGGGGGTAGAATCTACATTTATGTATTTTACATATTTTTCATTAAGATTTTTTGTTAAAATCAATGCTGAAAATGAGTAAAAAAATTAAAATTTGATGACGTCATAAATGATGATGTCATCTTTCAATTTTTTTTTATTTTTTACCTATAACAAGTCAAAATTTGAATATGATTGGATCAAAATATCAGAAGTTATCGCAATTTTAAAATTTTGAGTTTTACGCGATTTTAGCTTAGTTTTATGTCATGTTTCACAATAAAGTCATAAAACCTGACCTAGAGGACCTACGACCCTAAAAATTTGCACAAGTGCTCTTAATAAGATTTTATTAAAAGTCAGAAAGTTTCAAGTCGTTTCAAAAAATTTCCACCAAGATATACATAAAAGAACACCAGCGTGGTAGATCTACCAAGGGGGGGGGCTTGGGGCTAATTGGGTTAAGTTGACCAAAGTAATTATCCATCTTTTCTCTCATTTTAGGCCTCATTTTTGTTACCAGTGATCACCAATTTGCTCAACGATGGAGTCACCAACCAAATGTCTTTGGAAGGTGCAGTGTTTCCTCTTGCACTAGTTATCGTTCCCACTCGTGAACTGGCTGTACAAATCTTCAGAGAGTCGATCAAATTTGCTTACGACAGTCCCGTCAGAACGCAAGTGATTTATGGAGGTGTCTCGGTAAATCACCAAACAGATGCTTTGAGACGTGGTTGTCATATTCTGGTTGCCACACCAGGTCGATTGGAAGATTTCATCCAAAGAGGAAAAGTGAGTATTTTCCGTAAATATGTAGAAAAGCTCTCTTAACTGGCCAATAGAAACCCATCCAATATTTACTTTAGACATCATTTACTTTACTCTTGCAAGACTGAGTAATGATATTAAATTTAAACATATTTTTCCATCATTCTTTGACAGATCAACTTCAAAAACTTAAAATATCTCATTTTGGACGAAGCTGACAGGTAATTCTTTATACTTTGACTTTCGTTTTGTTATTGAAAAGGGTTGGAGAAAAATATGAATATTTAATCTAGCTAAGTAGAATGGTAATTTATAGTGAAGCTTGAAGCAAATCTGGTCAGCTTTCTTGCTTTCATGTATGTATTCTTTGCTTCAGAATGTTGGACATGGGATTTGGTCAAGCTTTACAAAACATTATCAACACATCAGAAATGCCTCCGAAAGGTCTTCGTTCAACACTCATGTTCAGTGCAACATTCCCTAAAGAGATCCAACAGATGGCAGCTAACCTGATGAATGACTACCTTTTCTTAACTGTCGGTCGTGTTGGCGGTGCGTGTGCTGATATCCAACAGACTATCATGCAAGTTGCAGGATCCGAAAAGCGTTCCACGTTAGAAAAGTTGTTGCAAGACTCAGGTAATGTTTCTATATATGTTAAAGATGTGTGGAAACACGCCCATTCAATAAACATGACTTTTTATCATGTTTACAAAAACTCGACGTCAATCTTACAGGATCTTACTTAATATTCTAATAAGGTGTTTAATGGTATCACCGGGATCTCTTGATTTCAGGAAGTGATCGTACTTTGGTATTCGTCGAACGGAAGAAAGATGCCGACTTTTTGGCGAGTTTCTTGTCGCAGAGAAACTACCCAACCACAAGTTTGAATGGGTAAGTAGGCTCCGTCACAAGTTCTTAACCGTTCAAGATAGCTGATGACCGTTCACAAACCAATAAAGCTCTTAGTTTTTTTCTAAAAAAACATAGAAAAGTTAAAAATTCAGTAGCTTTTCTTTCTCTGGCACAAGATATTTTTTCTCTTATGCAATGTTTTGTTCTGACCTCGTTTGCTCTCCTTTTTGCAGTGATCGAAGTCAACAAGAACGAGAGATGGCGCTAGAGGACTTCAGGAGAGGAAAAGCTCCTGTTTTGGTCGCTACTGCTGTCGCCGCTAGAGGTTCGTACCGTATTTTACTGCTGTTCGTTGATTATATAATATATAGTTGTAAACTTAGTTAGTAACTTGAATCGTTTTCTTTACTCAAACTAGTATGTTTGTGTTATAATATTTTAGGGAAATCTGAAAATGTTATTGAAATCTTTTTATACTTTGTCAAAATTTATATTTTGTCAGGTTTTTTTACAATTCGATTGGGTTAGGTACCGTCTTAATCTCGTCATCTACAATTCCCCTGATATCTGGATAGGTTTGGATGTGAAAGACGTGAAACATGTGATCAATTACGACCTTCCATCCGACCCAACTGAGTACGTCCATCGTATCGGCCGAACCGGTCGTATCGGAAACAAAGGAAAGGCTACTTCTTTCTTCGACGTAAATCGTGATGGAAACTTAGCACGACCACTAGTCAAATATCTGTCTGAGGTTTGTAGTCTCCTGTTATAGCTCTTTTGTTTATAGACTTCGTTTTCCCCTTTTTTAGTGCTAATGAAAATTGGCTCTTTCGTACTTGCTCACCAACTTATTTTGTTGTAATTGTCCGAGGCCTACCTCTAGTAGCTTGAAGATCTGCTGATCTGTTTTTTATTTCAAATTAAATCTGATAGCTTGTAAAAATTTTGCTCATTGATATCTTTTAATTTGAGATCGACAACCTTTTTCTACAACATGAAGACTTAAAGACGAAAATTAAGTCCCTCGTTTAGAATTTTTCAAGGTATACTTAAACTCAGTTTTTAATTTTAACCTAATACTTTACTCTATAGGCCGAACAAGAAGTACCAGATTGGTTCGAGGATTTTGCTTTGCGGGCGGTCGGTACAGGTTACGGAACTGATCAGTCACAATTCCGCGACCAACGTTCTAAGTTCTCGCGAAACGGAGGCGGTGGTGGTATGGGCGGAGTGCCAACTCAAGGGAAAGTTGTGTCATTGGCTAACACAGCAGATGACGATGATGAAGAATGGTGAAAGGGCAGAATGAGAATTCTAGAAGAGCTCTATCTGTACTCCCCCTTCCATCATTGGGTTGGTATCGATTGGTCGTTGACATTTCTTTAAAACCAAGACCCTGTTGAAAATACAAAATGAGGTTTGGGTTTTTTGGGGAACCAATAATTGGAAGAAAAAAAATAACTTCACTTAAATTGTTGCATTTTACTTGCTATGGTAATGTATATCGAGATATGAATCTGACACTGACTTGAAATTTGTTCAACATTTTATACTATTTGGCTGTTTTTAGGGTTTAATATTTTTTTGAAGATAATTAGTAGGTCAGCTAATCAGGCTTAGTACTTTTGGATACTTAAAAAGGCCTCCCTCTTGCTGCTACTAAATGTTCTTTAATGTTTTTACATCTTGCTTTGATTCTTATGTCTGTAAATTCAAGACATTCTTATGTAAACCCCCGTCCCGTCTATAAGATTCCAACCCACCTGCCTTATTCCTTCTCCATGTCTTTTAAACATATTAAGTGTCCCTTCCCTAGATAACAACTGGCAGTCGAAAGAAAACCCATCCATACTTTCACACGTTTACTTATTTTCTTACATTTTTGTATCTTTTTATAACTAGAGTAGGGTATTTTTCATTTTCAAGATGTTTTTATTTTACTTTTTTGCTTTTTGTATATATTTTTGTGTTTTTATGTAAAAAAAGAAAGAGGAGCTTTATTTGAACTTTGTCAAAACTGAAACAGCTTTTTGTCAATTTATCTCTCTCCCGTTCGGCCTTGAAACTTTGAAGCTGTTGATAATCTTTTTAGCGTGGATGAGTACTAAAAAGTGGCTTTATGACAAATTGATGGCTGTTAGAGTTTGATTTGATGTGTCAGGGCTTTTCGTGCAAGTAAAAGACTAGCTTTTTGCCGATACTGAAATGAAGGATCTTTTCTCAACTTCAGTTGAGCTAGAATCTGACAATGTATGTGTGTATGTATGTATGTCTGTCCGAAAACTTTGGGGCAGGCTGGAGACTTAAACAATGGTCAGGTTTGGTTGAAATTTAGCACACTTGCTCCTTGGGTGAATATCTGGGGGTGTTTTTTTCATTTTTTGAAAATTTTTGAGTTTTTAGTTGAAATTGGTTACAATTTTACAATTGGGCCTTCGAATGATTTAAAAACACTGAAGTTGAGCCCAGTGCGGTTAGCACGTTTGACAGTGCTTTAACAGTTGTTTATTTTCTATTTACAGATGTTAACTGATAATAAAGTAAAAATGATAAAATAAACACGACAGACATTGTGAATTGAAAGTTCTCAAGAAGTCAGCGTTGCAAAGCATGTTCATTCGTCGAAATAGATAAAAACATGCCCATCGACAATTGTGAGTAAACTTTTAGTTTTCTTTCATGCAAAATATTTAAATCAAAGTAATAATACAGAAGAAACAAGATAACACCTTTGTTGCCGAGCCTTTTTCAGAGGGGGTAAATTCCAATGTCCAGGGGTAATTTTTTGTGTCCACGGGGTTGATTTGATGTTTGTCCAGGGTCATAACCCGTGTCCAGGGGGTTAAAAATCAAAATGTCCAGGGGTAATTCATGAAAAAAATAATTATCCTCCACCCCCATGAACGGATTTTTTCTGGAAGAGACCATTGCAACGAAAAGCAAAAGTTTCTGTATCAAAAGTTATGGTCAATTGAATTACGACCGGTGAGCAGAAAAATATTTCATCTTCTTAAAATTTGGGGAGAACTTATTTTGGCTAGTGACCATTTATTTTTGATTTTGGCGAACGACAGGGTGGGTTAGTTATCAGCCTAAGGGACTTCTTTGAAAAAATCTTCAAACAAAACAAAACTCAGTTGTCTTAACTTAAAGATACTGCATCCATTAAAAGTTTAGTTATTTTAGATAACAAACTCTGTCTCTGCGGAAGAAAAAAAATAAACGAAAATACGAGACAAGAAGCAGACATTGAAAGTTAATACCATTTTTGTCTTATATACCGAAAAACTACATTCAATTTACAATTTAAAATAGCTTTAAATATTGGTGCAGTGTTCAGAAAACTGGAAAAATTGGTGTTTTTTTTTTAATTTCTACGTTATTTAACAAATAACAATCAACAAATACAACAATACTAACCTAAAATTATTTAATAAAGTCTCGGTAAAGGCCGAGGTAAACAATTCCAACATTCCATCCAACATGCCATTTTCTCTCTGTTGGACAGAATGTTGGAATCGTTTACTCGAATGTAAAAATCGGAAAGGAAGAAAAAATTATGTTGGAAGAAGGAGAAAAGTGTTGGATGGGAGTTTGATCGCCATCAAACATTTTGTCCAACATTTACTTCTTCTTTTCGTGTTGGATCATGTTGGATTCGTTTACTCAGCTCACATCCAACATTTGAAAGCGAATGACGTCATTATAAATAGAATCGAATGTTTTTTTATCAAAAATTCGAAAAATCTCGTAACAAATATAAAAAGATGGTATAGAAGCTACTAGCTCGAATGTTTTTTTTTCGGAAAATAAACCAAGGGGGGGGGGGCACTGAAATTAAGCGATCTATCATAGAGGTGTGGCCCTTTAAAGGTACGTTTTTCAGGCTTCCCAAAATGCACTGTAAGTGTGTAAAAAATGAGAACATAGTTTTTGTTGCAAATTTTTAGGAAATTTGACCATTTCTTGCCTTGAAATAGATATAAATAAATTTCAAGAAATTGCACCATAAGAGTCGATTTTTCGCTAGAATTTTCTCTGCATATTAAGAGTCCAATTGTTAGACTATAATTTTTGTACGCATTGAACAGCAGTAGTGACACATGAACACCCATGTTGGATGAAAATGATGTTGGACATTGCGACGAAACGATTTTAAGGAGATGCAACACCTTTCCAAAATTCATCCAACATTCGTCCAACATTTCAATTTCTATGTTGGATGAAATGTTGGAATCGTTTACCTCGGCCTTGAGTGAGATTACAATGTGGAATTTCTTGGGAGGAAGTTCATTACTCGAGTTTTGCGACCTTGTCAGAGGTCTTTCCTAAAAGAATTCCTAAATTGTCTAAATCTGTCAAATTGTTTCGAAGAGTTTCATTAAAAATGTTTTGATTATTGTTCTTGCGTCGAGGGATTTCTAATGCAATACTCCCGAAACAATCCCGCAATGCATCGCTTTTTTAGAAAAGCCAAAAACTCCGATAAGATCTGTTTCGTTCAACGCACATAAAATTGAAATTGACCGTATTTGCTGAAACCGCCTAAGTACGAAATATCGTCGCACTCAGCGCGCGCACCATCGGACGTCAACCACACCAAGGGACCGCTATAAACCCAAATCACTCTCTCGTACAAGGACTTCTCATTCCAATAACCACCTCTGAGGTCACTACAACCGTAATTCTGACGTAATGAAGACGTGTCATCGCTTAAAAAACGGATCTGTTGGCAGTAGCCATGGAAATAACTCACTCCAACAATCATCTGCATGACTTGCTCTCCGTAAACGATAGCATGTACTTTTCTTTTGTGGCCAGTCTTGTAACACATGACGCGAACTTCAGTGAAGCCTGTGTACGTCTGAAGGTCTGTGAGGAGCGCCACCTTCAATAAGAATTCACCACCTTGTACATTATGGAGATCGGAAAGAGTGTTTAGTTGAAGGTTGGAAGTAGAGAAAGGAGATGATGTGACTGTCACATTGCCAACCATCAACCATCCGCCTACAGAATGAAAATAAATAACAAGATTGAATTTTTTTTATCCATTTATTATCAAATTAGTGTTCATTTTTGTTAGTTTGATCTATCATTTTGAAAGAAAATCTCACACTGTTTATCTGTCTGTCTATCTGTCTATCTTAATGGAGTCAGATGGCAGATCAGATCTTTTTTTTACTTTCACCTTTTTTATGGTATCTTCCAAAATACATTCATGTTTTTTATGTAAGTTTTTTATTTATTTCCAGTTTTGTTGTTTGTATGCCTGACTGTATATCGAGGGGTAAATCACTTCGAAAAAAGCGTACGAAATGATTTTTGATTTTTGATTTTTTTGTGATTTTTTGATTTTTTCTGTGATTTTTTGATTTTTTTGTGATTTTTTTGTGATTTTTTGATTTTTTTGTGATTTTTTTGTGATTTCCTTTTTGATTTTTTTTTTTTCTTGTGATTTTTTTTGATTTCTTTTTGATTTTTTTGTTTTTTTGTGCTTTTTTTTATTTTTTGTGATTTTTTGTGATTTTGTTTTTTGATTTTTGTTGATTTTTTATTGATTTTTTTTTTTTGTGAACTTCTTTTGATTTTTTTTGATGTTTTTTGATTTTTTAATTTTTCTGTGATTTTGTTGTATTTTTTGATTTTTTTTTTTTTTTTTTTTTGATTTTTTGATTTTTTCTGTGATTTTTTATTTTTTTTTGTGATTTTTTGTGATTTTTTTTTTTTGTGATTTTGATTTTTGATTTTTCTTTGTATTTTTTTGTGATTTTTTGTGATGACATTTTGATTTTTGATTTTGTGATTTTTTGTGATTTTTTTTTTTTTGGATTTTGTTTTTTTGTGATTTTTTTTTTTTTTTTTGTGATTTTTTCGTGATTTTTGTTTTTTTGTTTTGCTTCTTTTTTCTGATTTTGCTTTTTGCGTGATTTTTTTGTGATTTTTCTAAGAAGTGTACGAGATTTTTTCGAGTAATTTACCCCTCGCTGTATATGAGGCCCCCCAGTCACCTTTCAAATCAAGCAATCACGAGCTAAATTTCCTTTCTATCACGATCACGTTAATTCCTCCGATCACGCATTTTAATATCTTAAATCACGAACATTAAAAACGCCACCACGAAAATCTCTGGGGGGTTCATGTATCTATCTGTCTGTTATTCTTATATTGAAATGAGTTCTTTCTCTTACCTTGTTCAGTGGTCATGTCACAGTAAACTTTTGTTGCTTCATCAAATTCCATGGTGTAAAACCCTGACCCACATTTCGGACAAACCTTTTTTACTTCTTTGCATGATTTCTTTGGGCAAAGCTATAAGAAAAGAAGATTACTCATTATATTCTGCTGGACACTTTTTTATGGGAAACAGATAGCTTTTGCTCAAGAGTGTTCTTTGAAAATGCGCCGGTACCCCCTGGGAAAAATGAAAATTTACAAATTTTTATCTGTTCCATAAAGTGAGGGTGGACAAAGTAAATCTTTCTTTTACCTCCTGGTTTTTCTGGAATACTTTAGGCTTACAATCTTTCGCGAGTAGAAACTTTCGGGACTTTCGCGAATTTTAGCCTGTTTCGCGAAAGTAATGTCTTTGAAAATTCTTGAAAGGGCTATTCGCAAAAGGTTATACTAATACAATAATGACCGGTTCGTGAGGGCTGTACTGAGAAATATTGCCCGAGGTCAAGTAACGACCGAGCTTGCGAGGTTGTTACTTGACCGAGGGCAATATTTTCAGTACAGCCCGAAAAAACCGGTCATTATTGTATTTGTTAACCGTTTCCTTCAGCTTCGATTGATTTTTAGCGCTTTGTCCAGGAAAAATAAGGAAATAAAGCGGAAAAATCAAGCGAAAAGAGATAAAAAATTGTTATAATTTCTGACGTCAGAAATAAAAAATGAGAGAAATGATGTCAACGCATTGTTCATTTTCCTTTGAAAAAGTGACGTCACAATGAATTTTCCTAACGACGGGCAACTCTGGACAATGTAGGCCCGTCGTCATGCAAAAAGAACCAATTGCATTGCGCAAAAAGTCATGTAGCCCGCTTCGAAAAAGTAACCGGTTAACAATCGTGAATAATTTTTAACAAAATAAAAAATCTGTAATAAAATGTAAGATTTATGGTACTTTTTAGCCTGTCAAAGCGTCAAGTCAAAAAGCAGAAGTTTCAATCCAATTCAAGTATTTGTCCCTCTAAGCCATTCTTTCGTCTGTTTTGATTCGCGAAAGTTTGTGCTCGCAAGAAAGTTTTTTCCGTCAAATTCGCGAAAGTAAATGTCGTAAATTTCATGATATTCCGACCTCGCGAAAGATTGTACGTCTAAAATAACTTTTAACTCCCTGGAAAATAAATTTAGATCCTCGCAAATTCTATTCAATTTTAGACATCGCTCCGTCAAACTCTTGGGAAAAACCGCTGTGAGTGTGCACTCTAATGTTTGCTTTGTATGTCATTTTTCAACGACTACTCCAATTTTTGCACATTATGCCGTTGAAAAGATAATTCAGATCACTATATTTTCAAAGAAAAGTAAATTACTTTGTGTGGCGTTGAGTGGGCTACGACACCATCATCGGTGCTTGCTTCGATCTCATTATCCCCAGGGGATAAACAAAAACATTTCTGATCTTTCTCTACGAAAACACTTTCGATTTCAAGTATTGTTGCTGTCAATTGACATTTCAAGGTGCATTCGATGGTTGACCTTGCAGAAAAAGCTTCATTTGATGAATGTTGTCGTTGTTGTTGTTGTTGTTGTGAAATGACGACTTCTTTTGCGGATGGTTCATACCATTGAGTCAACGCTAATGCTAATCTACTCAGAAAGAACAAGTATGTCAAGTACATTTTGACTACTCTGTTAGAATGACATCTTATCCTTTTATCGGCACTTGTTCTTCTGTTTTCGTGACCTATTCATCAGTCTTTTTAGAAGAAATATCAATTTATATATCCGCCGCAAATAAATAAATGATGACCTTGTGATACATACATGGGGCAAGTAATATATTATTGTTCAAATATTACAGTTAATTTAGTTATTAATCAATTATGTAAGTTAAAACTTAAACTATGCGTATTCATTTTTCATCTTCTATGTCTTTCAGCTTCGTTCATTCATCTGTATTTGTAGCGCTTTACTTTCATGTTTTTTTTTGTATGATTACAGCAACCACAGTTTTGTTTTCAAAGAGCAAAAAATATCTAAGTCACCAAACTACTTTTGAATATATACAATTGATACCGTACTTCGACAAATTCTTTATTTATGAATATTTATGAATTCTGGCTTGTCCTGATGATCCACTTGTTGAAGAAGTTATTTTTAGAAAATCGACCCTGGGTCTAGGATATCCGTGTAGAGACCAATCTAACCTTCCAACGGGCTTCCAACATACCCGAAACGTTTTTCAGCTTCCAAACGAACTAAAAGACAATTTCTATCTCATGAAATATCGAAATATAGAAGCTAGCAACTGGGAAATCATGAGATATTTTTCACCTGTAAACTGGTGTATTTTTTTATAGAAAACAATATAAAATGTAACAAAACGCTACCGAAAAATAAAAATAACATGAAAATCACGTCAGAAGTCGAGAGAATGAAAATCGACGACGATGAACGTCGAAACGTGACGGCACCGGCCATGACGGTCTCATCAGATGACGATGATGATGGGACGCATGCGCAAAATAAACAACATGATTCTGATGACACTGAATCTCTTCATTCAAACGAAGATGAAATCGAAGAAGGGCGTGGTCATGTTGCGGATAAACGAAATGAAAGACAACAAGGTATTTTGTGATATATTATGTAAACCTTTCAACCATAAGCCTAGGGGTTGGGTGCAAGTTTGTTAGGGTTCCGTCGGATGACGTCAAATGTTTGTTTATTGTCAGTGCAACGATTTCAGATATTCAATAATGGTGAACCCAACCCTTTCTATCCATTCCATCTATCTATCACATCTATATATCCCATCTATCCATTCCATCTATCTATCACATCTATCTATCCCATCTATCTATTCTACATCAAAGTTGTAGTTTCTTTTTGGGAGGCTACTTGGACCATAAAGTCACCTAAGTCATCCTTATATGTTGTTTTTTTTCTAGAAAACGCCAATATCGACGGACAGAAATTTGAAGCTGGCATCAATTGTCCAGAGAAAATAGTGAGTGCTTTCTTTCAAAGGAGAGAGAAAAGTAGTAGTGGGGTTAAAGCGATGTATACAGAATTCACTTTCTCAAAATGAAAATAAAAGTTTTTCTGTGTTTTTCTCAACAGGTTTTTGTTCTGGACACGTCGTATGGTATGAGTCGGAAAGTCTTTGGGGACGAAAAAGCATTGTAAGTGTTCGATTTTGTCCATCTACCTTTTCGAAGTTTTAAGCTGTTTCTTACGGGAGCTTACATAAAGTCCTTGAAATGTTTTGGTCTGTTGAGATGGAGCCAGAAAATTCGGTTGTGGGGTGAATCTGAAAGCTTTAGCCCAGGCGGCTCTGGAGGCCTAAAAACCGGTTTTCTGGCAAAACTACTGTTCCCAGCCGGTTCTAACCCCTCTAAATCGCTTCAGCACCATGGAAATATGCTAATTAGAGCCTTTGGAAGTAGCTCACTCGCTTATAAGGTCGCGTTTTTACGTTTTTTGCTTAAAAAGCCTTAAAAACGCTTAAATAGGCTTTTAAGCGTTTTTAAGCTTCAGAATGTGTCCAGACGTTACGGTTTCCCATCGCTTCTGTACGGTTTTAGTTATGAAAAAAGGGTTTATATTGGTTCCAGAAAGTTTTGGAGCAAGATAATGGAATAGTTCCGTTCAGAAATATTGGAACGAAACCGTTTTGATTTTGTTTCGAACTTTTGGTGACGGCATAGTGTTTCGTTTGGGAACGATGTGGAACCGTAACATCTAAACATGGTTTACTAGGCTTTTGCTCATCCTCTGACGAAAATATTTCTTTTAGGAAATGTATCTATAGAGGTCTGTGAAATAGACTAATGATTTCACCTCTCTTTCTCTTTTCACAGAACGAACATGACAATGACGAAGAAAGCTTTGGAGATGTTCATTAAGACCAAATCCACGTTGAATTCCAAACATGAATATTCGTTGATCGTCGTTAATGATTGCAACTCTCCTTTCATTGTGAGCTCTCCTTTGTTGATACCCCTTTACTCTATAGTAAATTAAGTTTCAAATCAGTTGTTGTTGTTGGAAATTCCTTATCAGGGTTTATCTTTAAATTTTGTGTCTTTCTTTGAGTATCAAGGAACCAAGAAGGAACCAAGATGTCTTTTCTTTGCTGACTTGCTTTTGTTTTATGTATTTTATCTGAAATTATCAGCTAGTCATAACTTTTATCTGCAGAATTGTTGGTAATTTTAGCTCTGAAGAAATGTCGACTATTATTCTTGCTAAAAAATTTTCGAAACATCGTTAACCGTGATCATAATACGCACAAAAAGCTAGAGTGAATCTAATGTATTTGCTTTCAGCTAAATTATATCTTGTCTCTATATTATGTTTCTGCAGCTTCAAGATTTTACGAATGACGTGAAAACAATAATGGCGGCCATCCGTGATTTGGATTCGCAACAAGAAGGATTGGAGAATAATGAACACAAGGAATTTGGTATCCTTTCACTCTCATCTCTCATTTTGTTTTGTTCTTCCCTTTGTTATTAAAAGTCTTTTTCAGCATAGAAAGAAAGCCATGGCGTCTAGTCTAGTATTGACTAGATGGGTTGAAAAATATCAACACTCGTCGAAGAAGAAGGAATCGTTATGAAAATGTCCTGCGTTAAGACCTGTTAAAACTGCATAAGTCGAAACTTAATTAAACGTTAAATCTACCTTAATTTTCTTTCTTTCATCAACTTATGTTACCGTGAACAGCCATCGATCCATTAATCAACTTCATGTAAGTATTTCATTAAAAGGCCGGCTCTTTTGTCTTCTTGATCTCTGCTATAAAGTTAACACTAAATTGAATTCTTAAGGTCTACTATAACACCTATATGGTGGCCTAGGAGTATCACTTCAAAAAAGAAAAACTGGAACGAAATTGAAAAACAAATTATTTTGATTTCGATATGCAAACGCATTTTCAAAATTTGCAATTTAACTAATGATACTAACGGGCCAAATATAATGAACAGAATCCAAATGCAAAAATGAAAATGAAAAAAATATATTTTCATATTTCATTTCGGCATTGATACTTCATGGTCCATCGCGTGGCCCATGAGTATCATTATAATTTTGCAAATGCTTTTGCAAATGCAGCTTCAAGACAAGATTAAAATTTTTCCGTTTTTCTTTTTTACAACGATACTGATGGGCCACCATACACCTACTCTATGTATCAGGCTGTGTTTAAATTTTTCATCAGTACCGTTACAGTAAAGATTGAAAATATTATAGAGATATCCACATGCATTTTAAATGAGATTTTTTCCTCTCTGGCTTTCTTGTAGTGAAGGTAACATCAGCTGGAAACGACAACAACAAAAACCGTTGCTCGATCACACCTTACGCGTTATCTTTATCAACACGCCCAAACAATACACAATCAACACTCGAAATGCTGTAAAGGTATTTCAGTTTCGTTTGGTATTAAAAAGAAAATTTAAGCAGAATACATGATTCTTTACATTATCATTACCAAGGACATTTAAAATAAAATCCTGTTTCTGATTTGATTGGTACGATCTTAATCCTAAATCTTGGATGATTGCTATGGTTACTATTGTATTCTCTGAATGCTCGCTGAATAGATTCCTTATTTGTCGGCACAGTGTGAGATTCGTACACTGTTATAGTCGCTGGCTGCTATTTTTACTGATGCAAAGAAAAAATATCAGGAACAGGAGGAGAACATTTCCAATTGTGCAGACTTCTTTCATGGATGGTCTATTGTGTCAAATAAAGAAAGAAGAAGAATTGGTAATTGCATAAAAAATGTTTAAAAGTCATTTTTCAGTTACCCGTTGGTTGTTCTTCTTTTACATTTAGACGTTGAAGAATATGTATGGGACGGAAATTTTCTTCTTCGATTCTGTATCAATCATGGACCCTACCGTTGAACAGGTAAACTATTTTCTTTTCTTTTGGTCACACCCCTGTCTCACTGGACTAATGGTTTTTTTTTACCAATTTCGCATCACAACTTATTGAAATATACTCGATCACAAGGTCGATTTTCTCCCGTATTTTGCTGTATATTTTTGGACCTACCTCGGAAGTCCTTTGATTTAACTCGTGTCCGTTCGGTCTTCTGTTACCAGCTTTTCTTGCGATTAGCTTGGTTTTTTCTGATTATCTAATTTGTATTTTTCTTATTACTGGTTGCCAAGTTTTCTATGTTCTATTTCCATGTTCTATATTTTCTATCAGGTAGGTCCATTCAGTATGAAGCTTGTTTTTATTTAAACAACGTCTTTAAGGCTGACGATCGGCCAACATCGTGAAATATCAAATGGTCTAATCTGTTGTGTTTTAGTTCAACAATGCTGAATTTTTCAAGAAGATGAACATTCATAAAGAGAACTACATTTTAGCCATTTCCAGAAGTCAAGCAGAATTCTTCAATTGTATGTCAAGAATGTTAGCTCATCCAATGCAAAGAGCAAAGCTTCGTTCGTGATGGAAAGAGACTTTGAGAGCTTTGGTGAAATGAGTTTTTCTCTAAGAAGTTTAGATCAATGAACTGTAATTTCATGGACACTAACACAGGAAAAAAATTTCGATTTCCAAGGTTGGAAATTTTAAGATTTCTTAGTTTGGAAAATAGATAAAATCCAATGGAAAATCCAACCTGGAAATTTGGGACATTCTCAAAGGATGGAAATTTTGCATTTTCCATGGCTTGGAATTTTCAAAAATCCAGGTTGAAAAAAGCCAAAATCCAAAAAGTGATGACAGAAGTGTGGAAAAAGAGGAAAGAGGAAAACAAGGTTTTTGTTTTTGTGAACAGTCACTCGCTAGCCTACTCTTAGGTTCCAAATAAACGGCCCCCCCCCCGCTTGTTAATTTTCGAAAATTTTCTAACCCCCCCCCCCCCCCGGACCTTATTAGGACCCCCGTTTATTAATCTCTAAGAATATTTTCAGCTGTCAAAGAGAAGGACCCTTATTTTGCTCTAAATAGTCTGATTTTAGCCTATTTTTACCTTATTGTTGGGTTTCAGAAGTACAATTTCCAACCCCCCCCCCCCCCGGCAATTAGGTCCCCCCCGTTTATTAGAATCTAGAAAATTTTCGAACCCCCCCGTTTATTCGAACCCCCCCGTTTATTTGGAACCTAAGAGTAGGCTCGATGGCCCCCGGTCAATCTCTCGTTATTGTTCACACAGACACTTGGTTGATCTTAGATCACTCACACAGCAGGGCACCATTTGAAACTATGACACAAGTACCCTATGTGCTTCACTGTGTGAACTCACTGCGATTAACCAAAGCTGCTCCGAAGGGACGCTTGACTGCTCACATTATAGCCTAATATCTAGGTTAGCTATACATCACGACAGTTCTGCGTGAAAAATCGCTTGTGTTTTTCTCAAAGGACATGTGCAGAAAATGGTACAGAAACGTAATTTCCACATGGGTTTTTACCGTTTTCCAAACTGTTTGGAGAAACACACACTTCCAACGTAAAAAGACTAGTTCTCCAAAGAGGAGTCTCAATTTCACCAAAATGTCATTTCCACATGAATTTTTTACGTTTTCCAAACTGTTTGGAGAAACACACATTTCCAACGCAAAAACTCTAGTTTTTCAATCCGAAGTCTTAATCTTTAAAAAAATCTTTTTTCCAACATTGATTTTTGACGTTTTTTTCAATTCCCAAACTGTTTGGAAAAATAAAAATGTCCCACCCAAAAAGTCATTTTTTCCAACCAGCCTTGGAAAATTGTCATTTCCACATTGTTTTTTCACTTGATTTTTCAAGGGCATTGGTTTATTCTAAAAAACTTATAGGTAATTTACGTTTTCCAAATCAGCTTAAGGTAATCGCTCAAATTTCCAACCTTCAATTATAAAACCAAAATTTCCAACCCAAAATTTGAATTCCCGACCTTGGAAATCGAAATTTTTTTTCCTGTGTAACACAAACATGTTGTACAATATTGTTACACTAATGTGGCGTTGTGTGATTTATTGGACAAAAAAATGAAAAATCAGATACACGTTGTTTTTTTTATAAGGAACCTTAACTTTGCTCTGAGCCTGGAGTTCCTTATTTTTACAGAGAATTTCAGTCTCAAAGTTCCTTATCGAGTTCCTTACTGCATATGAAATTTTGAACTTTTTGCCCCTTGAAAGATCAAAATTAGGTCAAATTAGTCCCAATAAGGTACATTATTTTCAAATCCGCTTATTCTCAGCCTGAGCAGTTCCTTAACAATTCCTTATTTTTTGAACCATTTTCAGCCTCGAGTTCCTTATAAACGTGTTCCTTATAAAAAAAAACGTGTACTTGAACCTGTTAATCAATTGTCAATATTACAGAAGATGGTTTTAGGTTTAAATTTGTACGGTAACAACAGGCGAAAGACAAGGCATTGTCAGCTGGAGACCAAGAAGGGTAGTTCTTCTCACCAATTACCTGTTTTTACCTCAATTGTAAACAATCCCAAACTACTGGGTCTTTGTTGTCGCTTGTTTCTTTGTTTAATCTGTCAAGGTGTAACCTGATGACAAACGCCTTGTCTTTTAGGAAATTGTCTTGAATATTTTTAAATCAAAATGTAAATCATGTTCACAAAAAAAATTTAAATACAGCGTAAATTAAAGCCTTTTCGAGTTTTTTTAACCCTTAGGAGGCGAAAGACGTATATATACGTTTTGAAAAGGTCATTTTACCGATACACAGTCGTTTGGTCATAACTCCTGACCACTTGAGATTCAGAGAAAAAAAATCTGCTATTTTTTGTAGCTGAGAGAAAGAGCTTTCCAACCATACCAAAGTTGATACCTGAATCGTTTGTCCTGGTTGAGAAATTGCCTTTGAAAGAATAGATTTCCAGAAAACTTTTTGGCCTTTTTCAAAAAAGTTAGCGGCTTTGAAAGGTTAAGATATAATTTTATAGGCACAGCTCTGGGATGACTAAATAACTTTGGTTACCCTTTGTCCTCATTAAATACCTGAATGTTGATAGAATTTCGATTATTTTAGAGGCAATAGATAGATAGTCAACACCAATAAAACTAGTCATAGCTTTCACTAAATGCCCCCACAGAAAGGTCATGTCATGCACTTATAAAGCTTTTAATGCTTTCAAAATTAAAGCATAAAAAATTATCAGGAATAATTGATTAATTTAATTATTTATTGATTGATTGAAAAAAATGATATTCCATTAACAAAATACTTGAAGAATTCATGCCTTCATGCAGCTTGACAATTTAATAGAATTCAAGGAAAAGCTGGAAAAGCTTCTCAAAAACATATTTCGAAAATCATGGTATCATTATGTTACTGACTTTCACATCCTGTCACATCTCCTTGTTTGTTTGTTTTTTCTTACAACAATATATGTAATGATCATTCACTAAATAGACCTTTTCCGATAATGCTGCAGACATCTTAGATTGTAGGCAAAATATATAGCGGTGAATAAATCAACAAGGAAACCAATCAGAAATAGCTTGTTTATTTTTCATTGGCTGTTATATATTCGGCAGGCTCAAAATGCATAAAACATAATGCATATTGCATAATGCATAATGCATAATATTTGAAAAATGTCAATTTTAGAGTCTACAATAAGGAGAATTTGAAAGATGTTACTTTCAACAAAACAAATATACCATTTTCTACCAGAAAATAAAGGGTAGAAAGCTGTAAATCTGTATTTTAGATGATGAAGAAAATCCATGATCCACTGAAAATGCTTGTCGCCATTTTGATTTTCATAGTTGTATTTTACAGAATGTAGTATAGTGTAGAAAAAACACGAAAATATCTCCTCCGTATATTACTTTCGATTTTCTTTGAAAGCGAAAACTCGAAAATAAATTTTATAGCAAGATCTTTATTCTGGGTTTTCTCGGAGATCTTTTCGAACAATTTCTAACAAATTTCAACGGGTTTTCCCTCTTACAAAGCATTAACCATGTGAATGCTTTTTGTTAGATAAACCAATATCCAGCCAATATGAAGTTAAGAGCTTAATGCGAAAGCTAGATCAAAGAAAATAGACTTCGAATCATTTTACATTCGAATGTTTAAATGTGTTTATTACCTTTTTTTGAGAAAGAAGAAGGGGGAAACCTTTCTGATCTGTTGCATCTTCTTATTATTTATGCTGGCGGAAAACCCTTTGTTGTTATGATTCGAATGTTTTCTCTTTTGTTCGAATTCGAAAAGTAAATATCATGTCTGGGGAAATCCCTCTGATTGGAATGTTTACTTAGGAAACTCTTCTAAACAGGGTTTCACGGTTTTAGCCTCTCCAAAGGAGAGTTTTAGAAAATATAAAATCGTTCTGTAAATTACACAATACTATTATGCATTATGCAATATGCATTATGTTTTATGCATTTTGTACCTGCCGGTTATATATTTCAACAATTCTCTATTGCTACTTTGCCTAATAAACAATAGTAAGATGATAAGATGATACTGCGTATAAAATTTATCAACAATTTCTGCGCCATCTGAAATAGACCAATCCTAGTTAAGGCCCGGGCTCCACTTGCGTACGCTGTGATTGCAGTCAAAAGAAAAATAAAGAAACGTCATTTGTCGTTGTGGTCCATTCAAACGTACAGTCGAAAAGTTGAAATGTGCCTAATTTTTTTTAAAGTGCATAGTACTTTTTGGGTTGGTGTAATTTAAGATGCACGATCTAACGATTTACGATTCGCGATGCGCGATCCATGCATAAAATATGCTGATTATTCCTAATGATTATCATAAAACTTGAATTATATAACATAATTCTAAAACAATGGCATAATCTTTTCTCACTTTTATTTACCACAGTAAATTTATCCAAAAAGAAATAAGTAAGAGCAATGGAACTACGAATAATTACGACCGTAAAATTATGAATAAAGATTACATAATCTTTACAATAGAAAGAAAGTGAAAGTAATAAACAATGCACAAGAAATATTTTTGCTCTCAGTTTTAACAATCATTAATCGAATATATAGGAATTTCTTAATCTTAAAGCAAATAGAAGAATATATTGTAGAACAATATGTTTTGCGGACCGTAATGTACGAAGTGCTCTATTATGAAAAAGAATTTTCTTCCGGTAAACAATTCCCCTAGATTGATTCAAATTTTGAAAAAGAGAGAGAGAGAGTACAGAAGGTGAATGCACGTGGCTTTCACTTTCTTTTAATCTATGAAAACGCACTAAAAGCTTTTTTAAATATAATTTGTATAATCTTACATAAATGATGTTTTTAAAAATAATTGAGCTTCAGCGAATGAAAGTTTGTAAATGGCCTAAATATTTTATCATGATTAGCATAATTACGCATGAATTAACATATTTTATGCACGGATTGCGAATCGTACATCGTAAATCGTTAGATCGTGCATCTTAAATTACACCAACCCGTACTTTTTCATGATGCAATCTTTTGTCCAAGCTGAAAGGATTGAAGCCATTAAGATATTATTGCAGCACAGACAATGAAGAGACGGGCCTTCAGGAAACTAGACTTTTTGAGTTTTTAGCTATATACTCTCACTTTATGGTGTTCCTGTATGACTGTCTGTGTGCCTAGTCTAACCACCGTTAAATGCCTTAACTCGGTAAGCTAGAATTGGAGCTATTTCACCAAACCCCTAGAGCGTAAGTTATTTAGGCTATCACAACTGCATGAAAAAGTGGAACGTGCGCATGCAAAGTTAAACGAATGTAAGCAAACTTTTTTTCAGGTTTTTAAAATAGATTTACCACACTGAACAAACAGTGAAAACACTCTAAGTGAGGTAAATCTATTTTGAAGACCAAAAAAAAAAACATTGATTGACATTCAACACATTCAACCACTTTTGGATTCAACTTTTTTGTACTTTGCCGGTATCTTGTTTTACCAAGTTAAGAAGGACTTTCTCGAGTTACGAGCATATGATGGTCTTTAAAGCTTAAGAAGCTCTATAAACAATAAAGCTAGTTATTAATATAATAACAGACAAAGATAAATTACAGTTTGAACAAAAATATCAAATGTACATTTGAAAACTTGAGCAAACTTCTTTAAAGATTCCAGAAAAAGAATTGAAATCATTGCTGAAATGAACTTCTGACTAAATTACAGTATTTAGTATTCAGTTTCAAAGACAAGAAACAAAATTTGACATACAAAACACTTTTTCCAATCACTGAATCAGCTCACCATCATAACCAGTCTGCCATTTTGTTTGTTTTGATTTGCACAAGTAATATTGTAATTCGTGTTATGGTGTAATCACTATGCTTTTTCTATAATTTGCATTTATAACACTCGCTTCAGCTTTTCAATGCTAAATCAAAACTAATAAAATGTAATACGCAATAATGGTAATAGCATATAACGTAATATGAAAATATGTATAACATTTACCGCTGTATAAATTACCGCCATATTTTTGCGGAACACTTAATTGGCCGGAAAGCCGATTACGACGCAAAAACAAAAACAATTCGCAAAGAATCGAGATTCCAGTCCAATATATTGCGTGAAGCTATGAGTGCCTCCTCAGTCGCTACGCTCCTTGCGGGGGCAATAAAAAGATATATTTCCCCGCACACAATTTTTACTTACTAACACTTCCTGCCCAAAAGTAAATTTTCGCAAAAAGTCCATTTCTTGACCCAGTGGCCGATTTTTGGCGGGCGCCTAAAGGTGCAAAAGACACCTTTGATTACTAATTTCGGCGCCCCTTTGCTTTTTTACGCCTTAGAATACACTCTTCTCGAGATGCATAAATTTATTGTTGTCCTCGTTTTCAAACAGATTTCATTGGCCCCCCTTCATTGAAATGGAATTACATGTTCACAATGATAATTGTGTTGTTTACACCTCATGAGACATTTTGAATTTCAAGTACTTTTGTTTTAGAGTTAATGTTTGCCTTTTGGGAATTTAAATTGGTTTAAATGTATAATTTCATAGCAATGAAATCTGTTTGAAAACGAGGACAACAATAAATTTATGCATCTCGAGAAAAATCTGTTGGCAGCTTTCGGCCAGAAAGAGAAAAAATACCCAAAATTTTTTGTGTTTGCTTCGCTCGAATATTTTTTACTAAAACATTAACTTTTAAAAGGGGCCACCGAAATCAAAACCTTATAAAATTGCAACTCCAGTTTACCCGAATTTTGGTCGACCCACAACGCTACAGGGCTCGAAATAACGGTCAGACATCGGACATTGTCCGACCCAAATAGCTTCATGTCCGATCGAAAAATCATTATTTTCATGCTAAAGCAACCCTGATCGGATCATTTTGTCCGACCCAAATCGTTATTTCGAGCCTTGCGCTACTCTTTGAAAAGGTTCCAAAAAAGTATCGTCCGTTACGAAATCCCAAAAATATTCCTGTGTTCGCAAAATCTAATGCTCACAAAAAACCAAAAATTCTTTCCCTAGATTAAACATCACGCATCTGCAAAATGAAAGTTCCCTAAATGTTATAGGGTCCATTATTACTTTAAAATTACAAGAATTTTGATCCGCCCCACATACATTGCATTACAAACTGAAACTCTAGAGAATCAAACTGCAACAGTGCTCGTTTTCAACATCAATGATAATACAATCATTCTCATCGAAACTAAAGGTAACAGGTTGGGTTGGGATTGCACATGTTGTTACGTAACCATCATTTTCACGATTGGAGAATAACAATATTTCAATGCATGCTTCCAGTCTTCTTCTGCAGCAAGCATGAAATTCCTCCGGGCTTTAGATTAAAAGATTCGATAGGAGGAACAATAGTTGGATCAGTTGGGTTTAGCGTGACAAGAACTGGTCCCGGGGGGGGTTGCACTTAGGTGAATGGAGGGTACGGTATGTGCCGCCCTCAAGGGTACTTTTTTGGATTTCCAAAGTCCCGCTAAGGGTCGGAAAAAATTTCAACTTTTTACCCCCTGAAAGATCGAAATTTGGTCAAATTTGTCCCGCTTAAGGTCGTAAAATTCCGAAAAATTTTCCTTTGTTTTCTCCTTTTTAGTCCCGGTAAGGGTCCAAAGTTCTGAAGTCGGGCGGCACCCCCCCCCCCAGCTTGCAACCCTAGTACCCCCGGAGAACTGGTCCACTCATGGGATGTGAGCCCCCTGCTCCACTAAGTGAGCACTCATAAGATGCTTTCTGGACACATGAATCAAGTATGACTTTTAATGCCATCAGATTTCCAAGCAGTGATATGAATATGGTGATGAGGACTGCTTGTTGTAATCCACTCATTCTTTTATCAATCCGATAGATGTCTCACTTATCTTGCACTTGAGTTGAATAAATGAGAAAATAGTTTTACCTTCTGAAAAACCTTTTTTCCAAAGAAAAATGATAATTTTTCATTTAGATGGTGTATTCTTTTTGAAAAATGAAACAAGAGAATAATAAACCAGTTGCTGCACACCGTTGTTTTAAGGTCCACATGGGGTTAAAGCATGGGCGACAATGTTTTCCACTTTGTAACATTGATAATGACAGGATACTACACAGACAGGTTGATATTGATTAGCCTTGAGCTAAGTATAAATTGTACTACTTTACATCAACTTTAAAGAAAAGAAACATAAACATCATAAGGTTTTAACAATTGAAAAGTTCTCAAAAATACTAGATTGACCAATTTCGAAATATGATACTTTATAAGAATATTTGTGATGGAATTGGCCGAAAAATTAAGAACATTATAGAATATCACCATCATGGAATATAGCAACACTGAACGTAAGAATGCCATCATTAAAGCATTTTCCCCTGTAAATTACCAATAATACCCCAATAACGCTCAATACTTTCACAAAAGTTCCATGCTTCAGGCGTGTATCTCAAGTTAAATCTAGGTTAAATTTCGATCTTAACCCAAGAATATCCATGATGAAATGAAAAACTCCATTCTTATAAAATAACAGCGTGGTGCATCAAACTCGAACCCAGTCCCTTTGTTCGCCTTTTTAATGATTCTGACATTACTCAGTAAAGGTTGGATTAGAGTAAAAACTACAAGAAAGTGTTGCAAGTGGCTCTGGGTACGAGATTGATGTTCACCTTGTGGGAAAGTAACAGATGACAACAAAGTCTATTTCATTTACATCATTTTGTTATGTTTGCCTACTGAAAGAACTAGGAACACTAAATATTAGAAACATCTGTAATAAAATAATAAAACAGTATTTTAGAGGTATACAGATAATAAAATCGAAAATAAATTACAATCTAAAACTTTTGTTTAATTTACATTTTCGTTTTTCGATGACGTCAGCTATTAGTGCGCATGCGTTTGAGGTAATCGGTCAGTTTGGTATCTGGTGGCAACCAATCGTTTTGGGGCATGTCGATTTCGATAATGGCTGAGTTGTCTTTCAGTCGTATGGCTAAAAAGTAGGTGAAAAATATTTTTTTAAACTAGGGAGATAACTACTCTCGGGTACCTAATAGCCGGGGGGTTTGGAAAAAATCTCAAAACTTAATAAGCGTGGGGGGGGGGTGAAATAAAAATGTCCTGGGTGGAAAATTTTCGAAAAGGAGGCTAATACAGCAGAATTAGGGCAAAAGAGGGAACTTTCAAAAAAAAATTCCCAAAAATCAATAAGCAGGGGGGTTGGAATAAGAATGTCCTCGGCCCCCTTAGCGCCCCCCCCCCCCGGCTATTAGGTACTCGAGAGTACTAATTATTCTTAAAACTTTTAAGGAATCGTCACATTGATGAAAACTAACTTTTAGACCTGAACTTTTAAAGCAAAATAGGCTATTTTTTTATCAATTACACATCCCATAGGATCCGAAAAATTAAGAAACCCAAAAAAGCAATAACAAGATTACTTAAATGAGTAGAAGAATAACATGTGATTGGGAGGTTTAAACATTTTATTAGAGCTTACTGTTCGAAGGCAGTTTCATGTATTGACAAATCGCATAAACCAAAAGTCGATCATAACTAAATGAAGAATAAAGATTAGAACATGAGAATTTTATGATATTGTATTTAATTGGTCAGTCGTTTATCAATTTTTCCACCCTTACACGAATGAGACTCAATTTTGGCTAAAACCGAAAGTTAAACGACAGGTTATCTATCTATATCAAAAACGAACGAACGAACGAACGAATAAAAAATTTGTTTACAAATGGCTAATCGATGACCGATGGTCATTTGAAGTAATTATTAAGTAACAATATTGTTTTATTACTGGTTAACGACCAACTAAATCGGACAAAAACTCCATCTCGTCACTTATAAAAAGCGTATCAAGAAACTACAATGTTAGCTTTGAGTTTCCAAGATAAGAGAGAGAAATTACATTACTAACCTTGATTCCAAATTGAGCACCACGACAGAAGGGAAATTCTCCAAAGAACACGATCGTACATCATCTTCATAAAATTCCAACAAACCCTGGATTAAATAAAAGAAAAGGTATATATTATACATTATTCTCAAGGAATTGAGTGACTAAACATATTTAAACATATTTTGTTACTTTTCAGCTATTAAGGTTTCTCAGCAACGTGTCTCGGCTTGTCAAGCAAAATAGGAAGAATGCTGCCAGAATATTGTAAGTAATTTGAAAATAATTTTTAAAATACATAATTAAATGGGATAAATTTTCGCGGGGATTAAATTTCGCAGATTTATGTAAAAAAATACGCAAAATCGTGAAAATATGGTCAAATGGTAACACCCCTGTCTCATTGCCCCGGGTGGAACTTTTTTCCTCAGTGGAGATAAAAATTCCTATTGAAATCCCAATGGGGATAGAAATTCTATTGTTCCAAGGTTAAAAGCTACTTTAATGGGATAAATTTTCGCGGGGATTAAATTTCGCGGATTTCGCGGATTTGGGTGTCATCCGCGAAATTAAGTCCTAATGGAAATTTTGAAGAGCCTTATCCGCGAAATATTTCTAAACAAAACTCAAAACATGTCAAATAAATACCTTTTGAATGGTTACTTGCATCAAAGAGGCGCAAATAATACGTATTTCAACAACCAACATGCGTGATTTGACAATAAATGGGATAAAATCGTAAAGATATTGTCACCCAATAGTGCCAACCGCGAAATTAAGTCCCCGCGAAATCTTAAAATTTCGCGGATGAGCTCAACCACGAAATTTAATCCCATTAAAGTAGAAGCTGAATGGACCTACCTGATTAACGAAGGTAATTTATAGGACCTCCAGGTAGGTCCAAATGCAATTTTAAAACATAGAGTTTCGAGTGGGGATGAAATCAAAGTCAATTTCCCAGTTGGGCTAAAAGCCTAGGGTACTTTCCCACCGGGGACGAAATTTTTGCCATATTTTCCAATGTGGCTGGGTTCAAGTGGGTCTGTGACACAGGGGTGTATGGCAAAGAGGGGCAAAATAGTTTGAAAGCAGACATGAACACTAAAATATACCAAGGCTGCAAGTTTCTTTGTGCGCAACATATCTTGAATCTTCTTATCAATCAATTGGAAGCTTCCCTCTTTGAAAGGCTTGATTGGACCTTGTTCATCAGATGGCGTCTCCTCTTTCTTCACTTCATCTTGTGGTATTTTTCTTGAACCGGTCTTGCGCTCCAGATAGTCCCTCTGTTTTTCTTCACTCATTTGCATAAAACGGTCCCATGCCTTTAGAATATAATCGAGCAAAAAAAGTTTTCTTGTCACATTTCTTTGTTACATTTTTTTTTTCATCAAAAGTTGTAAGAGTAATATTGCAGAGTTTAATTTGCAGAAACGTGAATTTAGAAGGCCTGTTTGACAAGAAAAAAGTTGAAGTTTTTTACTTTTTTACACCTTGGGTCATGTCGTAAAGGTAAATTTTGTAATTTAAGAGATATTTTTCACTACGCAGATATATACCTTCATTTTGTTGTCATCTAAAAAGAGCTCAGTGAAAAGTGTGAGATGTACATCAGAAAACCATTCACTTTCATCAACATCCACCTTTTCATCTCGTCCGATGTCCATCAAATCAGCCACTAAAAGACAACAGTTACAGTTACATCAGAGTTAGACGTCCTATGGCTCCAACATAAATTAACTGCCAGCTAAGAAAAATGTGAGAAATTAATTGACTAAATTTAGGTGTAGCTTTGTCAGTTTTAATTTGAACTCTAATTAGTTCTCTTGGATGTTGCAGCAAAATAATGTTGTCTAAAAAATTAAAAGCAAATATACTCATACAATTTTGCTTGCGTCTTTGATGTTTTGCACCTCTTCTTCGAGCATCAACACCATATTCTCTAAAATCATACGATTTTCTTCCTCCATTAGAACGCAACTTCTTTCTTTTTGGACTCCTGCTGTTTTCTTCAGTTGAATGCAATGACAAATTAATATTTTGAAGAGCTTGATCATTAATTTCGTGTTGTAGATCAATATCTGCCTCTAAGGATCTGAAAATAAACAGAAAACGTACTCTCAAGTGCCTATAATATGTGTCCCTGATGCTAATTGATATTTTGAAAATTAACCTTCTTACAAACCCCCTTGGACCAACTAATCAATTCAGTGTAGCTTCATTTTGAATACATTCCACCAAAAGTGTTTTTTTTAAAGGCTTTGAAACTTTGTCAGCGGTTGTCAATATTGACATTACAAATTATAAAACTAATTCTTCAATGAGCATTCAGTGTTTGTTTTAGTCGCGCTGCTGAGGTCGAAAAAAGTGGCTAGAAAATGATTTTCGTGATACACCTCTTAGATTCCACTTTTTTCGATGGAAACTCTCGAATTAGTATATTTTTGGAGGGTCTTCAAATTAAAAAAAGACCTTATATCACATGATAGAGCTCTTCAAACTGAGCAAAAAAGTGTATAAAACCAAAGTCCCAACTTCTCTAGATCAAAAGTTATGGGCCTATTTGTGGTCAAAAAGGTGTTTAATTTTGCATAAATTAATGCAGATTGTGGGGAAATTCCCTGTTTTCCATCAGTTTTTTACCACAAATAGGCCAATAAATTTTGATCTAGAGAAGTTGGGACTTTGGTGTAATACACTTTTTTTCTTTTTTTCTTTTGTAATACAAATTTTTTCATCTATGGCTCAAATTTTAGGCAATTTCTCATAGTTTTTGAAAATGTTAATTTCATTAAAAAGGCTGGGTTATTTTTTCATGAAACAATGACCCATTTACATGTGCGGTATTATTTTTACTTTAGCGTATAAACAAGGCCTTAAAAATCGAAGTGCTACCGTGAAAAAGGGTAACTTGCATCAGTGGAGGCTAACATGCATATACCCCAATTCACAGACTTGTCTGGTCATGGTTTTCTCACCTTGTATATGAAAATCAAATTTAAGAAAACATGTAATTAATTGAGGAAAGATTATTATAATTACCATGAATTGCGTTTCCCAAATAACCTCACTTTTACACGCTTCATAATCTGACATCTTGTTATTTAGAATTTTCAAAAGAATGAGTCGCGATTACGTCATTAGTCCAAAATATGATTGGTTGATAGATATGAGCCCGGTTTCCCCATCCACTCGGTAAAATATTCACCACCCTTCAGCCACCCTGGAGAGACAGGGGCGGCAAAAAGAAGTAAGTACGCATCCTTATGGAAACCACCCCATTTTGACATTTTTTTTAAACAAGTGGCGAAAACGGGGGAGAGTGTGCAGAGGAGAGCAGGCGAAAGACATTTATAATCACGCTCTTCGAAACGAGTGACATATGTTGTCGTGGGAAAAGAAAAGTGATTCTGATCGAAGGTACGTTTTTCTATTGTCAAGTGATTTTGTCATAATGTTTCCATGTCAACACTTTGAAGAGAAGTAATACTGCTCTAGTTGGTCTGTGAATTGGGGTATATGCATGTTAGCCTCCACTGATGCAAGTTACCCTTTTTCACGGTATCTTCTTGGGAATTGAATGACAAATTTTGGTTGGTTGATTTTGCTTGGCTGCTGCACGTTTTATTTTGTTTCAAACTTTCAAGTTTTAATTAATTGTCTTGCGAACTTGATTCAGGTAACTCTCATCCTTGTTGTGCAAATACATCCTGTAGATGACTGATGTTGTTTTTTTCTGAAAGCTAGATTTCCTAGATAGAGTGTGGCTATAAACTGGCTAGCTAGGGTTGTAAAATTTGAAGAATTCAACCCTCAAACATTAAAATGGGCAATCAACTTACATTATATCGAATTCAGCTCCACCTTGACAGCTTAAAGAACCTGGAAAATTTAAGACACCCATGATAATTCTCTCTTAAAGCAGCTTAGCTTTTGTTTTGATTATTTTGAAAAATTTGTCCCTTTAAAAAATATGTAAACAAACTGCAGCCATTTTGTTTCAACCCGCTGATGTAACTTTTTTGACAAAGGCCGCCGTTTTCGCTCAGACAGCAAGCGTACACGCGTAGTTTGCATCAAAAAATTCAACGCTTTAGTATCAGGTAATTTTGAGGAAAACGAAAAACGAAAGTGAATGTGCGCGTGGGCTGAATAATCGAGACCAAAGTACACAATTTTCAAGCTGGATGGATTTGATTGGTTTACCTCGTCTTGCTGCACGATTTTAATTGGTCAAACGATTTGAATACCAATGATACGACACCACGCAGGAAAATTTTGTCTCTTTCTACCGTCCTTCTTGAAGTCATATATTGCAATAAGCTGTCTAGGAGTCTTGTAGTCAATCTCTGGTGTTACACGGTGGTAGCTGAGATTTGCAATGGACAGTAGAATATTATTTTTGCTTGGCCTTTTGGCTGCTGTAAATTGTACAGTTCATTTCAAAGAAACATTTGATGGTAAGCCGACGGATTCATCACCTTTTTACGTGAAATTCAAATATTCCTTGAATAATATATTAGGGTTTGGCTTTCAGGCTTTGGGGTCTTTGCTTTGGTCTTTTGTTCCTTAAATTTGCTTGGGAATGTTGTGTGTCTGACAGAAAGTGTTGCGGACAGAGGCTGGTAGTTAGTATTAGAATCAGAGGCACCTGGTAATTTTTAGCCATGGAGAATGATATGGGATATATTAGTCAAATGAAATTTTGATAATCCCTTTCTTCAAAACAAAGATCTAAAATAAGCTGAATTTTCTGTTACTTTTTTGTAGATGACACTTGGGAAAGCCGATGGGTCTACTCTACTGACAAAGGAGCTGATTCTGGAAAATTTAAACTAACAGCTGGAAAGTTTTATGGTGATGAGAAAAGAGACCAAGGTATTCAAACCTCTCAAGATGCCAAATTCTACCAACTCTCAACAAAAATGGAAAAAGGTTTCTCCAACGAAGGAAAACCATTAGTTCTCCAATATCAAGTCAAACATGAACAAAATATTGACTGTGGTGGTGGATACATCAAACTTTTCCCATCTGACATCACACCAGAGAAAATGAATGGTGATACCCCTTACCATGTCATGTTTGGCCCAGATATTTGTGGACCTGGTACCAAACGTGTTCATGCAATTTTCAGCTACAAAGGAAAGAACCTCCTCACCAAGAAGGACATCAGGTAACTAATCTTTTGATCTGTAGTAATAATATTCTTAAAGAATGATTACTTCATTACAATGATGTTTCAATGATCACAATATTTCCCGGGCTTAAACTTGCAGTACCGTGAGTGGTCCTAAATCCGACAGCCCTGCCTAATTCCGACCCCCCAAATAACTGTTATGAAAAGAAATTCTATGTTTACAAACACTCCCTCTCCAAGTTGAACGATAAACTATTGCAAAAATTCTCAAAACAAATTCAAAACATCTAACAGATGGCTATATATAATTGATAATGTCAAAACGTCAATAATGTAATTAAAAAGTGTGAGTTGTAAAAGTAATTACTTTTTATTGTTGGACATATTGCAATAAAAAATTATGTTTCGTATAAGAAGCAATTAATGTTAATTATTTGGTTCAACTTTTACTGTATCAATTTTCTCAGTTTAGTTGACACTTTGGTATTTTTGTTGCGTCACAGCAAAAGGATTTTTTATTTTAGTTTGTATCTTTGAAAGACCACGTCGGATTAAGGCAGGGCTGTCGGATTTAGGACCACTCACGGTATTTAATGCATACAATATGATTGCTTTGTTTTTCAATTATTGTTTGATTACACTTTTAGATGCAAAGATGATGAAATGACCCATTTGTACACTTTGATTATCAACCCTGATAATACTTACGAAGTCCGCATTGATGGATCCAAAGTTGAATCTGGAGATTTAGAAGCTGATTGGGACTTCCTTGCCCCCAAGAAAATTAAGGACCCAGAAGCCAAGAAACCAGATGATTGGGTTGATAATGCTAAAATGGACGACCCAGAAGATAAAAAGCCAGAAGATTGGGAGAAACCAGAATTGATCCCTGACCCAGATGCCAAAAAACCTGACGATTGGGATGATGAAGAAGATGGTGAATGGGAACCACCAATGATCAATAACCCTGAATACAAAGTAAGTCTGAATTTTTTAATGTCCTGAAAATTTTTTAAGGTTTAGTGAAATAAAGAAATCCTTCATCCACTATAATAGCTTTTGATATATTTTTTAGAAGCTTTAAAGGATAGGAGATCTATTTTTTGAATGATTAACAAAACAAAATTGAATCTATTTTGAACCTCTTGTAGGGAGAATGGAAACCAAAACAAATTGATAACCCAGCTTACAAAGGAGAATGGGTTCATCCTGAGATTGATAACCCAGAATACTCAGCTGATGATGCTCTTTACAAATATGATGATATTGGTGCTGTTGGATTTGAAATCTGGCAGGTCAGTGTTAATTACATTACAATCAAATTTAATTATCAGTAATTATTTACTAGATTAAAAGATTAGTCTAATTATATCTCCACTCACTCAGATTTCCGTTGGATAATCAATTTACTTCAGAAAACCACAAAACCTTTTCTAAGACTTTTATGTAGAATTATGACAATTTGTTTTTTTTATTTCTAAAAATTTTAGACTAACAAAACAAATACCAAACTTTCACTTTTAGGTCAAATCTGGAACTATCTTTGATAATATCCTTGTGACTGACGATGTTGCTGAAGCCGAAGCTTTCGCTAAAGAAACTTTTGAAGTTCAAAAAGAGGAAGAGAAGAAAATGAAAGATAAACAAGACGAAGAAGCTCGCAAGAAGCAAGAAGAGGAAGATGCCAAACGAAAGAAGGAAGAAGAAGAAAAGAAGAAAGATGAACCAGAAGAAGTAAGATTCTTTTTAAGTCCTTTTTTACATTGTGAGTGTGCTAAGCTTATTTACTTAACAGACTTGAATACCAGGCTGCTACACTTTTTTATAAAGAACTCCAATTTTCAGGTCATGGATGGGGTTGCTGGGCATTCTAGCTCATTTTCTGAAAATGTGCTTGACCACCCCTGATATTATTATACCATATAAATACTTATTGGGTCAAGGGCTATCGTTTGTCATGCTTAGATTATCTTAAAAGCTTTTACATGACGAGATAGTGATACTAAAGAGAAATTTGGCTAATTTCAGGGCTTATTGCTAATGAAAAAAATGTGTACCTACACAAACTCTAATTTTTTCAGTATTAAGCCACAGTGAGGAGTTAATTGAGATGTCCCATTGATCTTGTTTTCCATTTATTTAAACGTCCGTTTGCCTAAAATTTCGCTATATTTTAAAGACCTTTGATCTTTTTTTGTTTTTACAGGAGGAAGAAGAAGAAGAGGAAGAAGAGAAAGAAGCCAAAGAAGAAGAACCAGCCTCCAATGACGTCACCGAGGATGAAGTTGAAGAAGAAGCTCCAAAGAAAGATGAACTATAACCTCATCTCACACTCACTCTTTTCGCTCTTATAGATGCATAGTATTTTCCAATTTCTGTTAAAAGACAATTTATTAAAAGACACTTGTACAAATTTTTAAGTTTTTTTGAAAAAATGGATTTCTTATTACAGTTTTCATATATATGTTTCAACGTTCGATACGTTAGTTAATTGAATGATGACGTTTAACTGAAACGTGGAGTGTTTTTGAATTGTTTTTTGTTTATGGCTTCCACTTTACTTTTCTTAGTCAAATTAGTTTATTTATCCCTTTTAAAAAGCTTTTGTAAATGATTTTTTCTAGCACTGATTAACAAATAGGGATGTTTAAATTGAAATCAGTTTTGTATTGTTTGTCTGCCAAACATGGCCTCTGAATGTCTCTTATAGCTCTGAGGTTCATTGCAAATATTTCGAATTAACTCGAACGTGGTGAGGGCTATTTAAAATGTCTTTAACGAAACAAGATAGGGGCTACAAATCCCAAAATCACCTGTAAAACCACGCGATTCCTCGTTAATTATTTGACCTAAGAAAATCTCGTTTTCTTTTCCTAAGTGTTTTACTGGGTTTTTCAATGCTGTTTTTCTTTCAAAAGTCCAGTCTTTGAATCTTACTTTTCTCTTAGCAAATCAATCAAATTTTTCGGATTATTCGAACGGCTGAATTTTAAGCAAAATGTTGGTATAATCAGGGATATGTTATAGCGAAGCTGGATAACGCACATTTAAAAAAGCCTTGTTCTATCTCTGTCCCTGACATTAAAATTTGATATGAAATTTAACTTTTTTAATTACAAACTCGTGAAATTTGGCTTTCCTCTTAGCCAATGATTCTGCTGCTGCATTTATCGTTCACGATTAAAAACTTTTAATTATCAAGAGGGTCTGTAAAACATTGATGAATGACAATTTAAAAAAATGAGAAACATTTTTTTCATTAGTAAAGTTATAAGAAGCTTCTTCTCTAAGATTATAAATAGTACTTTTTCATTTGAAATACCGCGCTACACCGCGGGGTGCCTCACTTTCTAACTGATATTTTCAGATAGCAAGTCGGTATGTCTGATTATGGAAAATATTTCAAGTCAATTGAAACAATATTTGTCAAAATATTTACATCCGAAATTTTTAAAGAGAAATCATGAAAGCTTCTCAAATTCATAACACACGCTGATAAAAATAGATTTCATTTACAAGGAAGCTTTTGGGGTATCTTCTACAAATATTATTTTGATGAAAAGCGGGAACATCATAGCAAAATATGTGCAAACGTACTGCATGAATACTTTGTCTGCTTCATTTTTCTTATAAAAAGAGAACACTCAAGGGGACAGAGATGGATTTCTATTATCAACAGTTTACAATAGAAAAGACAAAGAAGCAATCCGCTAAGGAATTCTCGTCCTTCATCCAGCTCCGCTATAACATATCCCTGGTATAATAAGCCCTATAATATCCCTAATAAGCACCCCCACTTGTCTGTACACAAACCCGATATCTACGGCTAATTTTAAAATTCATTGCCGTAGAGGGTCTGTTCTTATTTGAGATTTTTCAAACCAACCGCTGCGATGGAGTGCTGTTGGAGGCGATAAGAAAAAATGGTCGTCAGAATTGTCAGAAAGTATAGTATGAAGTTAGATCGCCGCCAAAATTCGATCCTTCAAGTCGTCCCGCCGCAATTTTCGGTAGTCGAACCATACCAAGTTTCTAGTGGTTCCTATCAGAAGTTAACTCGTCGGAACTTGGTACATGTTTCAATCATGTACGTTTAACATTTTTGCTTATGTGGTGTAAGTTTTAATAGAGAGTTCTCCAGACTACTTCTAGTACGACGGGACGACTTGAAGGATCGAATTTTGGCGGCGATCTAACATCTAACTTCATAGTATAGAAGTTTGTTCTTTGCAAAAAAATATTCTCAGAGTATCTCTGTATGTTTTTATGTTCAAATTCAGTATTACCTTTACAGTATCTGATCTATGTAAAGTGGCTATAGTTTGTTTTGTTGGCATAACTTTTGTAAAAAATGTTTATATTTTTTCTTTGGCGGGGGAAAATAATATTTTGTTAGACAATTTTGAATATGCACTCGTTACTTTCAAGCTTTTAGTTTGACTTAAAAGCATTAAAAAAACAGCCGAAACATGCTTAGAAAGTGACCCCCAATATTGGACCCCATCCCTCTGTTTACAATTTTCGTAGCTTTCGCTGCCATTTTATTGTAAAATTATACTTCATCGCAGAGGTCCCCGTACGGGAAAATTTTCATCAAACAGACAATGCACACAGAGTGTACTACGAAGCGATAAACGGGAGATACACTCTGGTACAGAGTACACCCCACCCGCTAATGAATTTATTAAAAATTTCACCAATTTCACCAATTCCTATTCCATCTTCCCGCTCCCAGGACATTTTTATTATATTAACAGCCCATTAACAGAAAAAACTGCTTCCTTTGTTAGACTTGAACTTAAACTTTGAGGTAGAAATGTAATGTAGAATATTTCATCCTCAATTTTGTCAATTTCTTAAGAATACTCGACCCTCATCCAAAGTACACTATTCTTATAAAAAAATAAACGTGTGATTAAAATAGATTATTGTCTAAATTGTCCCCTTCATGGAAACATCTACAAAGGTTTATGAAAAACCCTGGATAAATAAAGTTAGCTGAATTATCAATTGACATTTTATTTATTTATATTTTCATAGTTAAAATCTCTAAAAATCTTTACAATTAACAATTTCATATTTCTTTTATTACAAAGTGGAGCTCCTGGAAAAATTAGAAAAGTTTACTTTTACATACATAAAATTTTTGTTTTTGAATAAAAAGGAATAAAAACCTCGTTGCTAAGTGTTAAATATCTTGCGGGATAAAAAAGTTTTTAAAAAAGACTTAAAAGTAAAAAAAAGTTTTCTAAACTGATGTGATAAATGATACTGTATCACAATTTTCAGAATTGTATCAAAGTTCATCGCGGCTGTGGGTAGCGTAAGAATGTAATCCACCTTGCAGAGGACGATTTGCAATTAAATTCTGAATATCAGCAGACATCTGTAAAGGCGAAACTTGTGAAGCTGCATATCGTTGAATCTTCCCTGTTTTGTCGACCAAAAACTTATTAAAATTCCAGTTGGGTTCAACATCTGTCTCCTTCTTGATCCATTTGAAGATTGGATGAGAGTATTGCCCTATAGTTTTGATTTTTCCAAAAAGTTGAAAATTGACATTATAGTTATCTTTAGCGAACTTGGAAACATATTTATTGTTTTTAGGTTCTTGTTTTCCAAATTGATTACATGGAAAGGCCAAAACTTGAAAATCTGTCTTGGGGTAGGAGCGTTGTAGATCAACAAGTTCTCTGTAATGGTTTTCTGTATATCCACACTCACTTGCAACGTTGACGATCAGTAAAACCTGAAAAAAAAATGTAATGTACAATTGAGCTCTTTATTATTATAGGGAAGAGATAAGATTTGAACAGAAAACGATTCCTGTAGTAAAGTTTACCTTTCCTCTGTAATCTCCCATTTCAACCGTGTTCATCGTGTCGATATCATTTGCAGTGAGCGAATAGAATCTTGAATCCTCTGTAAGAATGATTGTAGCACAAAATCCCATTAAAAACAGTACTTTAAACATCATCTTTGGGTAAAATGGTTCAAATCTCAGAAAAAAGACCTAGCTCGACCGTCTTTAGGTGTGTTTTGGAAGAAAACGAAAGTGCCAACGGGATTGTTTTGATTTTGAATCGACGCTGTTTTAGACAAAATATCTATTTTGGTTATAATATCTACTCTGTTTAACCAATGAGAATCGTGGAATCTTGTGTTCAAATGTTCGGAAACGGCACTGAAGTCGCGCGGAGCGGGAGCTAGAATTCGGCGGAAACCAATTCTTTGTCATGGCAAACTGGATTTTTGATTGCAGTTGGATTGAATTCTGGAACTTGTTTGACAATTCTGTTACCCTCTGATCTAAAGCTTTTTTAGTTCTTTTTCGAGATCCCCAACTTTGATTCTTTTTCTAAACCATATATTGGTGGTGATGGACTTTTCCAGTAGGAGGGTGGGGTGAACCTTGCTTAGATTTGATTTCCTGCTTTCCGACGATTTCTATGACCTTACCGACGCACCGGACAGTCTGGTGTGTTTGTCCAGTGCCAAAAAGTATCCCTCAGCCACACCGGAAACCTTTTGTCTGGTGTTCGTTCTGGTGTTAATTTTTTGAACTTCTGGACGACACCAGACAAAGTTTGTTTCAGAACGACCCTGTCGACGCACATTTGTCGTCCGGTGGCAAAAAGTATCCTTTCGCTACACTGGACGCAATAAGTCCGGTGTTGCATACAGGGAATTTTCGGCGCCGGACATTTATGAAACAAAAGATTAAGAAACACTGGACGCACCAGACTGGTCATGTCCGGTGTTTTGATTGTCTCCGGTGGGAAAAAATATCCTTCTCCGACACCGGACATCCAACTTCCTTAAGTCCGGTGTAGAAATTGTCCGGTGGGAAAAAGAATTCTCATTTTACACCAGACTTTCGCGTGTCCGGTGTTCGTTAAAGTCTGGTGCGTCGTCAGGGTCCTACAGTAATCCAGGTGTAGTTAATCGATATAATCAATAATTGATCCTCCTTCTAACTGGACATTTTAGGCAAAATCTGTACCAGCCTGTCCGAAATCATCTTTTGAATACCGTCAACTGCTCTAACTTGGGACTATCTGACAAAACATGAGACGGCAATTCGGCCACCATTTCACCAAACCTTCAAAGTCATTTGATTTGAGTTAAGTTAATGAACGGCGTATATTAAAAAATACACGATTTCTCTTTCGCACCGATCAAGTACACGTTGTTTTTTTTATAAGAACAAACTATATAAGAACATAAGGCTTCGAGGCATATTAGATGAGGGTTTGAATGCAGATGTTGTTTACCTTGATTTCTCAAAGGCTTTCGACAAAGTCGATCATGCAGTTGTACTTGGGAAATTAAAGCAATTGGGTATATCCGGACCAATCCACAGATGGATTGAATCATTCCTTACTGAAAGATATCAAACAGTAATAGTAAATGGTGTCAAGTCCAAAGCCCAGAAAGTAATTTCAGGAGTCCCTCAAGGCAGTGTATTGGGACCTCTTATATTTCTAATATTGATTGGTGACATTGATGAAAAAGTACTGTACTGTATATTGAAATCATTTGCTGATGATACACGTGCCACCAAATCAATCAAAAACACAAAGGATGTTGAAATTCTTCAAAAAGAACTAGAAAAAGTCTATGACTGGACTGAAGAAAACAACATGAAACTAAATGACACAAAGTTTGAACTTCTACGCTATGGTCCAGATGAAGAAATAAAAAACCAAACTCATTACAAATCCCCTTCAGGAGAAAATATCGAAAGGAAGAAATTTGTGAAGGACCTGGGAGTACTAATGTCAGATGATGCTGTCTTTACACATCAAATAAATTCAGTCATTGAGAAAGCAAAAAACTTGATTTCCTGGATTCTGCGGACTTTCTCTTCGCGTTTACCCCAACTAATGATTACTCTTTACAAATCATTGGTTATTCCAGTCATTGAATATTGCTCAGTCCTATGGAGTCCAAGTGCTGTCAGTTCTACCCAAAGATTAGAAGAAATCCAAAAATCATTTCTCAAAAGAATAACTGGCACTCCAAAAAACTATTGGGATTGTCTGAAAAAGCTAAAACTTTACTCACTTCAAAGAAGAAGGGAGAGATATCGGATCCTGTATACATGGAAAATAGCTGAAAATCTGGTTCCAAACATCAACAATAAATTTCAATTCAAGGAACTCCCAAGATTGGGAAGGATGTGTGTTCGCACCCATAGTTCAAAACTACATGATAGCACGCTTGTTGTGCAAGGTGCTAAATTATTCAATTCAATGCCCAAGAGTATTAGAGATATGAAGAATGTTACAGTCGAAAAGTTCAAAAACTCTCTAGACAGACACCTCAGTTCGATCCCAGACGAGCCACAGATTCATGGTTACACAGGGTGCAGGAGAGCCGACTCTAACTCCATTCTTGACATGAAAACTGTTTAGCTGCTGACATCCTTCCTTATTCAGGTTTGATGGATGCAGCATTGTGGTGTGAAGCAGAAAGTTTCTTGCCAGAGCATGAAGCTCGAAGACAACCAAAAGTAAGTAAGGCCCAAAAATTTAAGAACATTCTAAGGCTTTGGAGACTTAAAAACATGCATTTTCTTAAGAAATTACATCAAAATGCTCAAAAAATGCTGAAAATAAGAACATTTTAAGAACATTTTTAGGTTTCAAATCCAAAAAACTAAGAACATCCGAAGGCTTCGAAAATTTTTGACGTTCTTATAAAAAAAAAATGTGTAGGCTTTTAAATTAAAGTATGAACAAAATCCGTAGTGGAACACACATGAGTGTCTGGAATGAAGAAGAACAAATTAGTGGCAAAACAATGGAGCGTTTGACGTCACTCGCGGCGGCAATTTACACTTGTTATTTATTAATCCCATCGGGTGATAAGCAGTAGGTCATTTTGAATGAAAACAAAAAAGTCAAAAAGGGCGCGCTATCAGTGAAAGTTATCGTGACATGTTATGACAGAAAGTATGATTGATAAACTTGTTGTAGTTATCAAAACAAATTTGTTGTCAAAGAGATCTAACAGTAAGTGAAAATACAGGCCAGATATCAACCAGTCCCATCTTTCAACCAATCGTCCCAAGTTAGTAATAGTGTCCTCCAGGGTTTGTTCCCCCCACCAAATTCTTGATTTTTTTAAATCTCCCCCCTCTTTTTTCCCCCTATGAATTTTTTTTAGTTTCCCTATGACTTTTTTTTAGTCTCCCCCAGAAAATTCCGAAAATATCAGTTCCCCCCATATACCCATATAAATTTCTCAAATTTCAACCTGACACAAATATAAAATTTTGCTGCAAAAGGAATACTAGACAAAATAGAACGAAAATGGGTTAATGTAAACAAACATGCTTAGAAAAGCAGACTTTTAAAAAACAACAATGAAATGAAAAATTAAAATCCTAAATAAAATCAAAACAACTTGGTTGCTGAGATAAAGTTGAAGTGATTTCACACTTCCCCCCCACCAAATTTGCCAACTATCGATGTTTTCCCCCTCTTTCCCCCCTTTATTATTCAGATTTTCATTTTCCCCCCTCACCGATTCAAAATTGGAAAATTGGTTTGTGGGGAGGACACTATGTTAGAGCAGTTGACGGTAGTATTAAACATGAATGTTTATTATCACTACATCCACAACTATACACCTTTCTCATATTTTGCAAAACAGTTGTGCATGCATATTTTGTTGCTCGCTCTCCACCAATTTGTCTTTGGGAGGTAAACAAACCCATTTTCAGCTTTGTTTCCATAGGGAAAGTTGGTTTTTCGAGCTTTTCCTAGAATCACACGTTAGAGGTTGCTTTTTTAACTTTAATCAATGGATATTTATGCAAAGTTATAATAATCAATGATGCTTTTTTGTAGGCCTGAAAAATAAAGCTAGAAAATGCATTTACATTCATATTTGCATGACCAGGCATGACACCCCATTTATTCTCAAATTCATCTTTATACCGGGTGCGCCACAAAAAAGTTTCTCTCTTTGAAACTGATTTTCTCGAAATCGAAAAAATTTTAAAAGAATCATTCCTATTCCATTGGAAAGAAGAAAGATAAACTTAAATTTTGATGGGTCATTTGATAAATTCGGTTTATTAGATCAAAAGTTATGCTCAATTGAATAAAAAAGTTACTTTCAGAAAGTGCCCAAAAACGTTAAAAATCGACCTATCAAAATTTTATTATAAAACTAGCAGTCGCAATAGGCTTTACATGATTAAGAGCATTTTTCAGTAACAAAACACATAAATTTTGAAACTGAAGGGTCGAAAGGGTTAAAAGTCTTCATCAAAATCAATTTAATTTAGTTTTACCGAAATTTTCCTCAGATTTTTGGTTCTAGACTGGATTAAGTCTGTATGTAAGTATGTAAGGCTGAATCTACCTCGAAACCCATATTTGATGTATTTTTAAAATTTTACCAGATTATTTGGCCTTTTTCGGCGAATTTTCTTCCTTTCATTGAAATTCAACCTTCCTTTAAATAACAAAAAGTCATTTAGACAGCTAATTATCATTTTTGATGACTGAAACGAAAATACTGATATATCATGTAATTATGCTTCTGTTTAATTTGATAGGTCGATTTTTGACGTTTTTGAGCATTTTCCAAAAGTAACTTTTTTATTCAATTGAGCATAACTTTTGATCTAATGAATCAAATTCAATAAATGACCCATCAAAATTTAAGTTTATCTTTCTTCTTTCTAATTAAATAGAAATGGTTCTTTTAAAACTTTTAGATTTCGAGAAAATTAGTTTAAAAAAGAGAAACTATTTTGTGGCGCACCCGGTATGTAAAAAATGTGAAAGTTGAAAAGCTCTCCTTTTTATTACCATTTAGCAAAGTCAAAGAAAGCATGTCCTCACTCGACCAAGAAGTTGAAAAATACATGAATACAGCAAGCAATGGAACACAGATAATAATGAAACCTGAAAAATCATTCTGTGGTTCAAGAAAGAGGCCAGCATCAACCCTGGGTTCCTCTAACACTGCTACAAATGAACCCAGAACACCACCCAAACACCACTATTGCCCAAAAACACCAAAATCCATCAGTAAAAGTAATAGAAAGAAAACACCTTCTAGCAAATATCGAACACCAACCAAAACACCAACAGAAAGTGATCGTTTTATACCACCTCGAGGCTCAATGAATTTCTCGTCAAGTCATTATAAGATTATGCAAGGCTGGTCCTGCAACTCAGAAACAACAGACAATACAACATCAAATGGGTGCATTGATATTAGTAGAACTTTTGAAAATGTGATGAACGAAAATATCAATCGAGTTGTGGGTGATATCAATACATCAAGAATTCTCCAATTTCAATCCAAAGTTATGACTCCTAAGAAATGTAAGTTTCTTAGATAAATAGAACTAGATAATTATTTTCTTCATTAAACCGGACCATTAATCCAGGCCTAACAGTTTCATTTTTCTTCTAAATCACCTTGTTTTTCACGAGTGTCATTATAACTGAAAATTATCTAATTTTGCACTGTTTATTATCTTGCCTTCATTATATAGCGAACACTCCTGCATCACTTCGGCAAATACTACCTTCACCTTCCAAGCCAATTTCTCGCAAGATACAAACTACCGCTGAAAAGGTGTTGGACGCTCCTTCATATATTGACGACTACTGTAAGTTTTTTTAATTCACTCAGTAGTCCACCGTAAAAAGTAATGAGTTGTTCATGATGTCGTCGATTATTCATAGTACTCCCCCTGGATTAACGAGGGAAATGCATATTAGAGGAAAGTTCAGGCATGAATTATTTTTGTAACTAGGGAAGTCCGGGGTCAAATTTAGGGGCTGGATTTCCACTTCAGGTAGACTACAGGAGAACAGACCTTGAAGGACATTATATTAATCCATTTTGCAATAAGAAAACAAGTTTCAAGATAATAGATACAAAGATCACTGTTCAGTTATTACCATATAGTTCTTTTATATACATTTTTTGAAAAGCAAATATTCTCAAAATTTGTCTCTTTAGATCTTAACCTTCTACACTGGAGTCCTTCAGTTGATCTCTTGGCTGTTGCTTTGGACGATTCAGCTTACGTTTGGGTCCCTTCCACTGGTGACATTTCATGTCTGTGTAATACTGATGATCCGTCAAACTACATCTCGTCACTTCGATGGATTGAGCAAGGAGCTCATCTTGCTATCGGAACTGCCAGTGGTCAAATCCAGGTTTAAAACTGCTTTGAATTCACTTATTTAAAAAAAGCTATCTTGAGAATTCCCCAGAGATCTCCCTTTTGTCCACTTATTCTTTCAGTCTACGCCACAAGTAGTTTTATGGCGTCAGATTCTAGGCAATTCGATCTGCCTCCTGGCTACAGGATTAAGTGTGTTGACGAGTCCCAATAAAGGACGAAATGCATACACCTGCTCTACCACCCTATCCCCTAAAAGAAGATAGTTGGACAGAGATTCTATGAATTTCTTCAAATTCAAAATAAAATTGGGTAATAAAGTCTACATAGTCTAGATATACACTAACAGTAAAAGAAACAAAACAAAACAAAACAGACTCACAGAAAAAATATTGTGTTATTTTTTATTCCTGTAATATTGAAGCTAACAAAAGAAAAACTTTGCTTTCTTTACATGGAATGAAAAATTCCGGTTTTTAGTGAGTTGCTCGCTACAATCCCACGCGATTTCGCGAATTCTATTGTTGCGAAAAAGCGAGTTCAAACCACGGGAAAATGAATCCAATGAAAGCAAATATAACAACATTTTTTTCAGTTATGGGACGTGGAACACAAGAAGAAACTACGTACAATGGGTGGTCATGCAAGTAGAGTCAGCTCTCTTTCTTGGAACTCTTACATCTGTTCAAGGTTGGTTTAAAACGTGTCAAGTCAGTTTTCTAAGGTTTTAGAAATAAATCTCAAGGTGGAATCTTTTAGAAGGATTTCTTGCCCCTACACCTTTTATGAGTAAGCGGTGTGCAAATTTCGTTAAAGCCTCAAAACCAAAATCCGAACCTTTAAAATTACTGAGAAATTAACAAAAGTTAATTGTTCTTTAATTATGCTTGTGTAATCTGCTTTAACTGAGGCTATGTAGGAAATCATCTTGTCGGTTTGCAGATATCCACTTTTAACTTGTAGAGCCATCCAAAACTTAAAGCTGGTTGAGTATTACAATTCTGAAATTCTTACAAAAATCATTCTAGATTTGTACATCGTTGTTTTTCTGTTCTTTTTTTAGCGGTTCACGAGGAGGTTTTGTAATGCACAGTGACGTCCGTGCTCCAGAACACTGTATCAACCGAATCGTCTATCACACTCAAGAAGTCTGCGGCCTCCAATGGTCTCCTACCGGTCGTTACTTAGCAACCGGTGCCAATGATAATAAAGTGGGATTGTGGGATTGGAATAATTTACAGAACACGGACCAGCATGCATCGCCAGTCCATGTTTTCACGCAACACAAGGCAGCTGTTAAGGTTTGCGATACTTTTCATTGAGTTTTTTTAGATATCAAAATACCCTGAAGCGGCGACAACAAAAGATGTTGATCTTTTTTTTCTTCATTTTTATTTCGAATTTCGTTCTTTTTTTGACAATACTCCACTTCTGATTATTTTTTCCACGAGTACCGAACCACTGCTAGGCTACCCGATTTAAATTATTTCAAAAGTTATAGCCTTTCCATATTATATTGAGAAAAACTTCCAATCAAAGCATTTTGATATATTGTACTGACCAAAACTTAAGAACAGACATCAAACCACGAGTGTAATTATTGACTTGGTAAGAAAAGCCATATGAGGTGAGGGAGCATACTGGTTGTAAATAATGGGATCTATTTTCATTGAATTCCATGACAACCAATGATTCTACGATAAATCCACGTTTACGCATTGGAATATTTCATGTCTTGTTGCTTTTAGTCATTTTCCGTACAAAAATCAAGTTAAAATAGTTGCCAGTATATAAAAATGTATACCTTACTGCTAACAAATCACTGAAATCTTTAGTATTATTTACGTTTTTTTTGTGATTTTAGGCACTCGCTTGGTGTCCCTGGCAACACCATGTGTTGGCGAGTGGTGGCGGCGCCCAAGACAAGACCATTCGCTTTTGGAACGTCAACTCTGGCGCTTGCCTGAACACCGTAGATACCGAATCTCAGGTACGCCATTCTTCCTCTCTCAAAAGTCGCACCCGTTTGTTGAAACAGTTGATTGATGTATAAGACACTCTGATTTTTCGATTTAGTTCTTGTTGCACAGTTGAATTTGCTGCATACTCTTAGGTTCCAAATAAACGCCCCCCCCCCCCCCGCTTGTTAATTTTTCGAAAATTTTCCAACCCCCCCGGACCTTATTAGGACCCCCCCGTTTATTAATCTCTAAGAATATTTTCAGATCTCAAAGAGAAGGCCCCTTATTTTGCTCTAAATAGCCTGATTTTAGCCTATTTTTACCTTATTTTTGGGTTTCAGAAGTACAATTTCCAACCCCCCCGGCAATTAGGTTCCCCCCGTTTATTAAAATCTAGAAAATTTTCCAACCCCCCCCCGTTTATTTGGAACCTAAGAGTATGCAGTTTAGAGAATGAATTAGTATGGAACCTGGTAGAATTGCTGCCATCTTTATGAGAGGTTTTCTAAGAGCTCCCTACATTTTAACAAGTCATCTCATTTTCTCTGTTTCAAAGTTTCACATGTTTCTTTTTTTAGGTTTCATCGTTGCTATGGAATGAAAACTACCAAGAACTTTTAAGTAGTCATGGTTACCCGAAGAACCAAATCACGCTCTGGAGTTACCCTAGTATGACGAAGAAAGCAGAATTAGTGGGCCACACAGGAAGGGTATTGCAGACGACACTTTCTTTCGATAAGACGCGCGTCATGTCGTCGGCTGGTGATGAGACAATCCGATTGTGGAATTGTTTTGAGTTGAGTCAAGAGAAGAGAAAGGAGAAGCGAAAGAAACGAAAAGCTTGTCTCAACATTTTGAATACACCAACAATCAGGTAGTGAGATGGATACTGGTCAGTCTGAGAGATTTTTTTTCTCTTTAAATTCGAATCACGGTGGTGTGTGAATGTAAACTGTCTGATTGCTTTAATTCCGTGGTTTGCTTACGTACGGGGAACTGGCTTTGGCTTGATATTTTTCCTTATTTTTGTTTTTTGTTTTTATAATGTAAATATTTTTAATGCCTTTTTAACTTATTTTATTCAAATAGCATTATATTATCAGGAGCTTCCATTAGCGCCTATATGGTCAAGGCCGCAGTCATTGATTTAAAATTAATCTTCCGCGTGTTCATTTTCCAGAATATGCAAGATCGATCCCTCGTAAATCGTTTTTATAAATTACTATATTAACAACACTAGCCTCCTTTTCGACATGATTTTTATTCCCAAAAAAGTATAGATCTTCATTGAAACTATAAAGGGAGACTGACGTGGTAATTGTTTTGGAAGGAGACAAGTGTTTTTCATGAGGCGAATCATAAAACAAAATCTGGGGAACACAGGGTGCCTCACTCAATTCTTCAGGGCCCGAAATGGAAGAGTAAGCTTTATATTCTCAATATTGCTTCTAAGTACTATTTTTTGAAACTTTATTCTTATTTCTAGCATTCTTTAGTTTCTTTTAGATTATTTTTGTAAACATTATTTTATTTTCATTACTTATCACATCAACGGGTGCTTTGCTACACAAAACAGGTTTTGCAACTTTCCCCATCACGAATAATCTTTGATATACCTTGTAGGTGGCGCTTGTTGGAGGGCGCCGGAGGGCGGTACTTAGAAATTTATATTTTCGGGTAAATTTGATTGAAAATTCTGCATTGTGAAAGCCAATCTCTATTCCTTTGGGAATGAGGGCAGACTTTAGGACAAAGTATAAAAAAGAATAGTAAAACTGTATTATATTTTCCAAAAAAAGACCATTTTGTAAATTCCAACTGGCTTTTGAACCTTTACTGTATAAAGAAAGACGTATAATTATAGTAATGCAATGACGTGGAAAGATTCAAACATATGAATCTAGATGTTCCTGTTTATTCACATAATCATAAATTTAATGGCCAACAAATTATGTCATGAGTGTGTAAAAATTTTGGAGTATTTTGGACTATTAATCATGGGTAACAAGTACTAGGTTCTGTTACGAGTGATTCATTGTTGATTTTACAACTAAATTGTGTGATTCCTGGGTTCCCAAAACATTTTGAAAAGTGACGTGACGTGACTCGAAACTTGAATTTGGAAAAAATTGACGCCAGAAAGTAAGCAATGTCTTTTCGTGATGAAAAAAAAACAGACCGAAACAAACAAAATGGTTTAAAAAAAAAACTCCGGGTCTGTATTTTAAACTTTGTCTGTAAAACAATAGTTCCCCCTCAAAATCCTTCTTGACCAATGAGTTTCGTGTAATTATGTTAGGTTGACGACTACGAAGGAATGATTAATCTACCAGTAAGTGAATCAACGTAGTTACGAAAATAACTATTAATAATTCACAATTCAAAGTTGTTTTTAAACTTTTTCCATTCATTGCAAGTTTTCAACTTAAATTGGAATGTAAAAATGTATGGTAATTCTTGAATCAGCGTATAGAATTTATTGAGACGTAATTAGAAGTTGAACATTCTATCAAGCTTTGAATAGGCTAATTCACCGCTGGAATTGTATTTTGACCATTGAAAGTGAATTAGAATATTGTGACTAACTTTAGAAAATAATTTTAGGGCTGTCGCTTTGTCAACAAAAAAGCTGAATTGATTCAATAGTTCATTAATTTTCGATTAGATATCACAACAATTTTTATCGAAGAAAAAACTTCTTGAAAATAGTGAGAGTTATTCTCGAAAATGGAAGCGAGAAGTATCGTTTTTTTTGTGTTGCTTTCAAAGATTTCTGTGATGCACACAGCAGAAGTGTTTTATCACACGCATGAATATATCCAATTAAAAGAAGGAGTTTCAATTGATGCGCTAGAAGAAGATCAAGCACAACTTAATGCATCGTCCATTACCGAATGTTTTTTACACAACAAGCAACAATCGTATTACATCCAAGCATTACGTAACGGTTCGCATTGGATCTGCTCCTTTTTCGATTACGTCCAAAATGTGTCCACGAAGTTTATACCTAAGGAAGGGAGTGAAGTATTTCGCTTAGATTTTTCGTCGACTATTAATGAGTGTTTGGGTTGGCTTCGTCTTGGTAACAAAAAAGATGGTGTATATTGGATTAACATTCCTAATGGCAAAAGAACACGCGTCTTTTGTGATATGACAACGGATGGAGGAGGCTGGACTGTGTTCCAGAAACGATTTGATGGTTCCGTCGATTTTTATCAAAATTGGGAAAGTTACCGAAATGGGTTCGGATCACTTGAGGGTGAACATTGGTTAGGGTTGGAAAACATTCATCTGTTGACCAGCATTTCATCAAACACCGAGCTTCGTTTGTACGGAAAGCGATTCAACGGAGATGAGAATTTCGCGAATTTTGAGAACTTTGTCATTGGTGATGAAGCTTCCAAATACCGATTGACAACAGGAACAGTCACAACGGGAGCACATCACGAGCGATTTAAAACTGAATCAGATGGGAAAATGTTCACAACTAAGGACAATGACAACGATAGAAATCCAAATGAAAATTGTGCAATTAAATACCCGGGTGCTTGGTGGTTCAATTCCTGTTTCGCTCTTAATTTTAACGGCCGATATTTTGCTGAGTATGAAACTTATCAGTATGCGAAGGGTATTCATTGGGGAGGTTGGGTTGGTCTTCTCGAAAGTTTGAAAGAATCCGCCATGATGATGCGAAGTATTTGAAGAATCCAATATCCAACAATTGCATTTTTTGGACCATGTATCTTATTCAATTCAGGTATATATTGAAGGATAAAAATTTACAGTATTTCTTATACACCATTAAGGGCTCTGATGACCATAGTCAAAAGATCGAATACACAGATTTGGAGATAAAACTTTTGTATTGAGTTCCTTGACACTTTTAACAAAAAATTGTCTTTATAAGTTGTTTCTGAATTTATTCTATCAAGAGTAATTGATCCCGAAGGGGGCCTATGTTGCTTCACGAATTGTGAGATCGATCATGTAGATTGTATCATTCATTCTCGGTCCTCGGGAAGTTTATTTCTAATTAAGTGTATAATATAAATATTTTTTAATGTTCGTTTTGTAAGTAGTATACACGTTTTTTTTTTATTAGAACCCAGTTTATAAGAACATTCAGGCTGAAATTCGTCAAAAAATTAAGAACATCGTAAGAACATGCCCAGCCTCAGTTTGGAAAAAAATGACAAGAAACTACAAATTTTTTCTCTTTTCAAGCAGCTTTAACCGAACTTAGGGATGGATTTTCTAAAATCACCGGTCAAATATTGTCCAAATTTTACCAATTTTAAGTGCTCTTTATTTTGCATGATATTGTTGATTTAGAGTAGTCTGAAAAATTAAGAACGCATTTAAGAACATGAAAATTTCTAAAAAAATAAGCACATCCAGGCTTAGCCAAATTTTAGGTGTTCTAATAAAAAAAACAACGTGTATGCCCTCCTGGGGTAAGTCTGATTACAGCCATGATATCTCAAAAGGGGGTCAAAAAATTCAATTTGAAAATTGTATATATTATTATTTGTTTTAGATTATTTATAATTTGATATTTTGTTCTTTTTACCTTATAATTGTTGTGTAATAATCAAACTAATAAATCTCTTTGTTTTTCTGCTCATCATAAATACATTGCAATAAAATATACATTCATCTTCTTTTAAAAACTACCTACCTCACATAATATAACAATATACTACAAAACATACAATATAATATGGTCATTCAAAAAAACAAATAAAATTTCTTACGGAAGATTTCCTCTAAGTCAATCCCTGTTATGAATAATCACTATCTGTATTCAATGAACTTTCTTGTCTGAAAAAACCGAAATCTTTCGTTTTCGTTCAATTTTTACGATAAGAAACTCGGACAACAGGGCTTTTCATGAATTATTTCAACAACTAGACTCGACTCGAACTCGAAGTAATGACAACTTTATTTGCACTCTTTTTATTAGTGCGGCCCAAGGTGTCAAGTGAGATAATCACCTTGACAACCGTTTCAACCGAGAAAGGATCTTCAGTTTTCATGCTAGCCCTAGCAGCGTCCCTCGCGAGACAAAGCTGAGTCGTTCCGGAGAGCCGGCCGTGCACGCTCGGCGCGATCTCCCAACTCCCGTGAGAGAGAGGGTGACCAAACCAAGCGCACTCTGCCTAGATCGTCTGAATAAGCAATACGGTTTTCCTTTTAACCATTATACAAACAATATATTGGGAGTAGCACTACAATATCGTTACCCTATTACAAGACACTAAAGAAAACAAAGCAAAAATCATACCAATCTGCAAATCCCCAAAAAATTGACTACGAAGTTAGACTTAAACACGGACACTTGAAAAACTTTCCCCAAAAAGTGCTAAAATGTTTGTATTTTTAATTGAAGTAGTGTAAAAATTAAAACCTATCTAAAACAAATACCATTGTTAGAGAAAAATATCAATAAATAATGTGATGGAAATGAAAATGACTTGAACTGAGCGAAACAAAAAAAAATTAAATTCATTGTCAAGAAACCAGAGAGAAAACGTTTTACGAAGGTTTCGGAGGCGGAAAAGTTGGCGACGCGTTTGATGAATTTGGACGGCTAGCGTCGACGATAATTGAAGCAGGGCGTGAAGGCGGTAAAGCCGGGGCAGCGGGCGAGGGAAGAAAAACAACGGGCGAACGAGTAGGCTGTAAATGTTCAGGGAGAATCATCAAACGTTGATCTGGCTTCGACGCTGCCGCCACGGCTAATGGATGGTGCGCATGTACAGTAGAGGGTGGGTTCATCACAAGTAGTTTATGAGCGCTCGTTGCTTCTTGTGGTGATGTTAACAACATTGAACGGAGAAGATTTGAATCGTGTGTTGCAGGCCGGATAAAATGCGTGACAGGGTGCAGATGACCCGATTGTGCTAGTGGAGCGGCCGCTAAGAGTTTGTGTGGGATAACTTGTATGGGTAATTGAATTTCTTTCTTACTTTTCTTACTTTTTGTTTGATTTTTCACGTGGGCAATTGTGGATATTGGCTGTTGGATAAAGGAAGGAGCGTTTTTAGTTCTATTCAACGATGAGTCGACCGGGTGCTCTACTATACGGTTATGTAAAGCGTACAATGAATTGGGTCCAGTAGTGTTGACCGGTATGATGGTTTTGGCGACTTGAACGGTTTTCAAAGTTGCCGCTGGTTTGCGCTCCGTGGTGGAAACGGATGAAGTTGCGAGAGGGTTGGAGAGTGGTTGATACAACACACCCGATGTTGTTGTGGAACGTTCAGGTAGGTTTGCAAAAGCAGCTTGTTTTAAAATGTCTAGATTGGAAGGTCGCTGTTGATGTAGTGACGGAGCTAAAGCATCGCTTGGCTGTACTCTCAGTGGTATTTGAATGTTTTTGATGGACGATGAAGACATTACGGGTTGTTGGGTTGTAGTTTGTTGTCTGTTATGAAACTGTGGATGTATTTGATCAAGCGATGTTTTGAAATGGTCTTCCACTTCTCGCTTGAAGTCGACTATTGTGTTGTTGTTGTTTTTCGTGCATGTCGAGTCTTTACGTTTTTGTTTGTGTGCTTTGACGTGTTTCCCTGGTACGATAATGTTGGATGACATATCGACGCTCTCGTCAACTGTCTTACGTTTTCGACCACGTTTTGGTTTCTTCGTTGCATCAGTCTCTTTTGACGTCTTCGAAAGAACGTTTATCGGATGTTTGCCGTGCGGATAGGCCTGAAAGAAGACGGACGTGCTCGGATGGTGAATAATAGGGATTGAATTCTGAGCAGCATTTTGGATTCGGTGTAATTGTTGTTGAGGCATGGTCATAGCTGAAGATTGTGCAAGGCTGTCCATTGAAAAAGGAGTAGTGAGAGGCCCCGAAGATTGGAGACACATAGACGGTAGTCGAGGTGTGATGGTTGCTTTCGAACAAGCTGACACCGTGACTGTGGCACATGGTTGTCTTTGAGTTATTGCATGAGTTGTCACGATGGGTGCACGATTCAAGAAATCGCGCTGTTGGAGAAAGCTGAGTTGCAGATTATCGTAAATATTGAACTTGTGTACTTTCTGTAGATGTTGGCCAGTGACCGGCGCTTGATCGTGTATTAATATTTTCGTGGGCGGAGGCGGAATCGATGGAAGAGCAATAGAAGGTGGTTGTATGGGCGGCTCCATGATTTTCGGCTCCTCTGAAACGTGAATTTCTTCGTCTGGTGGTTTTTGTTCGTTAGGCGGACGTGTGGTAATTGTTGAAGTGTTGTGGTTTCGTTGTTCAATATCTTTGAGTTTCGGATGTGATGGATTGGTTTCCTTGATGACCGAAGGGATGGTTGCAGAGGATGAGGTCATATGATTAGTCACGTGTTCAGGGGATGATGATATTTGACGAAAAGAGTCAATCTCTTGCAGAGGTTTCCATTTTCCTTTATGAGATGACATTTCGCATGTGGATGATTGTAAAAGCTTACTCGAAGCTTGTAAAAACTTCTTGGAAATCTCATCCGTCTCTTCATTCCTTAACGAGTTCGGAAAAAAGATGGGCGCTCGCTCTTCTAAAACTTGTGACGTATTCCTTTCTATTGCCGAGGTCAGCATTTCACGTGTGACAACGAACGAGTTTTTCTCTTCTTGTTCTTCCTCTTGTTCCTTGCGCGGTCGTCCGCGTCCGCGCCTGGTGGGAGTGATTTCGCTTTGAGACGCTCCACCTTCAGGAGAGATCACAATTTGATTTTGATCTTCTCCGATCATGCGGGGCGGAACATACGCCACAGGTCTCGGGCGCAATAGGCGTTCATCTTTAGACATTTCCTCTGCTTGATAAGAGTCTAGTTCTTCGTTAGGTAAGGAGGCTGTAGGGCTTGTGATCTTTTCTAAGATGGATATCTGTTCGTTGAGTGAGGATTGTTTGTCGATGAGGTTTTTGCGATGGTTGAGTGCTGACAGAATGGAACCACATAGCTGAGATGTCAATTCGTTACGGTGATTCTCAAGTTCCTAGAAAGTAGAGAAAAGGTTTATTCCTAGTAAAAGCTTTCAAAAAATCCTTTTAAAAGTAATACAAAACGAGCAAAGCAGAAACTTTCTTATTTCTAGATTTTGTGTTTCTTTTTTTTAACCGAAAAATACGTCAATGTTATAGGTGATAAGAAGGTGTTTACCTGGCACGTTATGGGTTGTTCAGTGGGCATCACTTCTTCGATGGGAGGTAAGCCAAGACTTTCATTCTTTACGTTACGGGCCACACACTGAAAAGTAGAAAGGTAAAAATTGTTAACAAGTGGAGAAGGAGTTATAGTAACTGAACAAAAAATCGTCATCAGAGCACGGTGGTACTGATTATCCATGATTCCTTTCAAGTATGTACAAAGTTCCCATGAGATTAAAGGTTTTATTTTCATTGAAAGGTCTGATGATGCTGATGTAGTAAAAACAAGTGCGACAAGATTAGAAAAAGGTTTTGAAAAAATGAAAATACATTGTTGAATAAAAAAACTCAAACAAAGGGACTTTTACTGATACTCTTTCGAATGTTTTTATGTTTATAATAAATAGAACGTTTTCTATCTTGTAATAAAAACATTCGATTGTAAATTTGCTCGAAGTCAACTTTGTTTTTTATTTTATTTACAAAAGCAATAGAATGCGAGGTCACATCTCAAAACAACTTTCGATCTTTCACTCGTTTTCAGGATATCGTTGCGTAAAAAACTAGCTTTAATTTATCTGACTCAGCATGAAATGCTGCAAAACACTGCCTAAAATAAGCTCCTTTTACTCCCGTAGAGAACCTTTAATATTGTATGTTCATGATATAACTATGAATACAGTTTCTTAATCCCGGTCAACCCGAATCCTCGACCGGAGTTTTTTGTTGAGTGCTGCAACCATGAGGATGTCACTTATTTAAAAACTTCGATAAAAAAATGGCTGATCTAGCTTAGTCGATGGATTTAAATATAGGCCAGTGCAAGACATACATACCATATTTTTATATTTCTCTTCTAAGTTGAAGACCTCTACTTCCATATTGAGCACTTTGTTTTCCAAATCTTGTCGTTTTTCCGCCAACTGGGTGGAGGTGGAGAGTAATTCGAGTGGTGTTTTCACAGCCAGGTCTAACTCCACCAAACGGTTGGAGAAATTTGTTAATCCGGTGGTAATGAGTTGTTGCACTGTTTGTTCCATCTCGGTTACTTCGCGTTGTAAAAGTTTCTTCTTTGTCTGATGAAAAAGAGTGAAGAATTTTTCGTATGGTTAAGTTTATGATTTTGATTTTGTTGGGGAAATAATGCATACTCTTTTATGCTTACTTGTAGGGGATGGAATAAGCAGGAAGGGGGTTGGTACTCTGGGAGAAAATCCAGAAAATGGGGGGGGGGGGGGTCAATATTAAGTGATTTTGAGGTGATTTTCACAAAAACCTCAAGGTTTTGGCACTTTTTGAGGAAAATTTCATAAAGCAGGTCATTATAAAATGCTTTCGGGGTAATTTTTTCCGAAAAATTGCAAAGTGACCCCCTCTACAATTAAGAACAAAAGAGTATGTTAAAGAATTTAATTAAAAATGCCAAAAGCAACAGTAATGTTTATATGACTCCGCTGAAATTTAATGGGATTAAGGTACCTAGAATGCAACTGGAGGGGAAAAAGATAAACAAAAGCACCTAAACAAACTTTCAAGTATATCGATGAAATGGGACAAACCTGTTCGCATTCGATCATGGTTTGCAAACGGTTTGCATATTCTTCAGTGTTGATGCGTCGGATGAATTCTTTCGCTTTCACTTTCATGGAATCTACATTGAAAAAAAAAGACATACGTTTTTTTATTCAAGCATAACACGTATAAGCATAACACGTATAAGCATATATCTAGGCTCAAATCTTGTAAAAACTTTACAGTATGTCACAGCATTTATCTTCCAAATTATAAAAAAACATGTATAGAAAGCAAAATACATTATCACATAGGCATAGCATAATCATATTATTCAAGGCTCAAAAATCCACAAAAATTTACCCTATGCTTATAAAAAACGTGCATTTTTTGTTTGTTAAAATTTATTCTAATTTAACACATTTTTCCAATCGGGAAGGCATTTCAATTTGTTTATCTTTGAAATCCCCGAATAATGGACGTTCTTTAGAGAAAGAAACACAAAGCCCCACACAGCGAAATGTGAAGGAAAATCACTCACCGTAAAATTCATCGACTTGTCTATCCAAGTTTGTGAAAAAGTCTTTACTGGGACCCTGTGAGAGAGGAAGGATTAAACAAATTAGATCATAAACAGGTTAATTTGACCAGAAAGATGCAGATATATTGAACAGCTACTATTAAAGGCATGTTTACAACAATCGTTGAAAATGACTATATTGTGCAACAGCTACGAGACTAAAAATTTCTCACTCACCTCTTTATTTTTCTTTTTGCTCGATTTAGCGCTGGCTGTTTTGACGGCCGCTGTATCTTTCTGCTTCTTGGTGGTAGAAGAAGCTTTCTTATTCGTCGTGTCTGCATTTCCTTTACTCTCCTTGCTACTATTGTTTGTTTGCCATGATTTGATACCTTCTTTCTTCTTCTTACTAGTAGTAGAAGCAGTGATGAGATGTTTCTTCTTAGTTTTCTCTTTCAGTTTATTATTGTTTTTATCTTGTTGCACTGGTGGAACCCACTCCTCATCGTCATCAACATCTTCATCATCCTCGGGAGAGGTATCCGTCTCCGATGAAGATGGCGACGAAGCTGCGAGGTATAAGTTATTCTTCTTTCGCCCTTTCAACGATTTGTTAGCAGTGCTGGTTGATGAGGTGAGACTTGGTGAAGTGTTGGGTAGATTGGCAATGGCTTTCCGCACTTTCTGGTGGCCGTATTTTTGAAGAATCTTATCTTTCTATGAGGCAACGTTGAAAATGTTAGTTGCAGAATACAACGGTTTTAGTATCTTTGTATATGTTGAAGCATCCTCTAATGTAGTGAAAATAGAATGCATATCGAATGATCTAAGACAATAGAAAGGCATCAACTTAAGCATTTATAACATCACAAGTGGAAAACAAAGGGATAAGACATACCATTTGTATATTTCCAGATTTTTGAGTAATGGACGTCGTGGAAATTGATGAAGGATCAGAGAGGTCATCTTTTATTTTCTTCTTCTTTTTCTTCTTCTTCTTCGTGTTTGCTTCGTCTTCATCTTTGACGTCATTGCGACTTTGTTTCAATGTCTCGTTTAATACCTGTCACGAAGAAGTAAAAAATTGTCATTGAAGCTCCAAACGGTTACTATTCAATTTGTTGTTCATATAGTTAATATGTTTATTCAAAAATTGGTGCTATAGTGACAAGTGTTGTTTGCTTTATGCTTCTGAAAGGTGGTTAAAAACTTTACAGAGGACACTAAATAAATTGCTTTTCTTAGAAAGGATTGAAAACCACCAATCAGCTTTGTTGGCAATAACAAGAAAGTTAAGGCCATTATGGATAAAAGTTGACAAATGATTGCTGATTCAAACTAAATTTTATTAAAATTCACCAAGAATCATACATACCTGCCACTGATGTCTTGTGGTAGTTCCCAAATACAATTCATCAAGATTTTCTTCCAGAGTTTCTTCATGTTTACCCGTGTCCACGCTGACGTTGCTCTCAGAGTATAAGGATAATTCGTCCTCGTCCAAGTCCCGCCCTTCCTATTGTTCGCAGAAAAATGTATTTTGGTTATGGGGTACACACGTCTTCAGGTTTTAATTTTGAATACTTTTTTCAAAAACTTATTTATCAAGCACAATAAGACATTATATCATCGTTCTCAATGCAGAAGGGCAAATCTCAAAATTTAGTATCTAAGGAAAGTGAGATTTTTTCTATAACATAAACCTTTGACAACGAGATTCGGCCTTAACTCATGGAAATGAATCTTTCCTCTATAAGGGCCTATAAGATGAAATGGCTAATTTCATTGTCAAAAGTTCATCTTATAGAAAGATTCTCAATATGCTAAGAGTCTGGTTTTTTGAGACTGGTCGTTCTGCTTTGACAACAACGATATAACAGTCAATCGAATGGCCTATCTTTACACTTTTTGTTCATTTCATAGATGGCTCATTGAGTAACTTTTTCATCAATGGAAATTTACCTTTCTCTTTTTGAGTATTGAGAAGTACTTCTCCAGCTAAAATTACAGAAAAACAAAATCAAAATAAAGATAGATAGAAAATATGACAATACAGGCCTTAAGTAATAAATCCGTATATTTTGAAATATTTTCAATGGACCTTGGGATTATTTATCGTAAAATCACCAAAAAAATTTCCAAGTTTATCATTATGACTATTTTAATTGTGTAATTCACAACTTTATAAAATATTTTGCTAGACGTAAAAATTGCAAAATAACTGTTTAAAATAAAGCACATGTTTTTCAAAGACGGACTCGATAAAACAGAAACAATACCCTTGTTCTATCCACAACATGCAAGTAATACGAAACAACATTTCCAGTCCAAGAAACTGTTTGTTCTTCACTTTTCGGCTTCAATTCTGTCACTCTCATCATTGCTCCAAGCTCTAAAGGATAGAAAACCAAATCTCATTTTGAACATCAAATTTCAATTTGATTAAATTACCTCGCTAAGAATTTAGTACCACAAAAGCTCTGAGGAAATAATGAATCTTCCTGAATACATATAATTGATCAAAAGGTTCAAGCTATCTTATTGAGATTAAAACTTTATGATATGAAAATACATATTGGTAAATTGGATCGTTGGAAAACATTTCTAGACAATTAATGAGCTGACACAAAACTTACCAGACAAATTTCTCTTGTTAAATTTGAAATTCAATGGACAATATTCTCGAGATGATATAATTTGGGCACCTGTAAAGTTTCAAACACAGAAACGACTGTTGAAATCATGTCATTATCAGAATATTAATCAGAATTATTATTTCAAAGTCAAGCAATGATTTTTGACATGGGATCCAAAGGATGTAAAGAAACTGGATAAAACATACTCTCGTTGACTGGCTCTTTTTTGCTTATGAAAGTAGTATAAATTGATTGGAGGGTATTGATGTCTCTTAATGTCTGTATAACATTATTCCTTAGTTTCAATATTAAGTTTTAAAACGGCAACAATATCTATATTAAACATACCCTCCTTCATCTGTTGAAAGCGTTCCTTGAGGTGATGATTGACAAGTGGTCCAAAAGCAAAATTGTTTACAAAAACAAAGCTGAAATTGAAATATGGAAAATTGTGAAAGCATTTTTTTCCAAAAGTTAACATAAAGTGGAAGTAATAATAGTAAATTTTCACATGGCTCCGACTGGGGTTCTAGGTCCCCCCGCCAAATTTAGGTCCCCCCTGAGAACAAGGGAACAATTTTAGGTCCCTGTATAATAGGAGAAAAATTTTTGAATTCACAAAGCTCTATTTACATGTGTGTGCACTTTTAGAGAATGCAATAGAATGTCTTCATTTTTGCATTCTAAGGATCAGATCACACTTCGCATGAAAACATACAGGTTTAGAGAAATTAAAAACCAACAGTAAAGAAAAATATTTAGGAAGTGTTATTTAGCCCCAGAGTTACATAAAATTATGCAGCCCCCCCCAAGATAGAACCCCCCCCCCCTTCGCCTGTCAGGAAAAACAAACAGCTCCCACCTCTTATATGGCAAATTTTAGGTGTAGCGGGGGGGGGGGGTGCGAGCCATGATTTCACTTTCATTCACTAGGATTATTCGACAAACAAAACACAGTAGAAGAAAGAAATGTCTAAAAAGACCTTAGAGAGTTTAAGGTAGGAAAGCTATATTTAAAAACAGTTAAAAGAGCTGTTTTAGGGTAGTACGATTTAACTCTCTTACCCAGAATTGTTGATAATTTCAGTCCATTTGTCTTCCAAGAAATCACCTTTCTCCAGCTAAAAAACGAACGTTATTCATTCCTTTAACACAGATTATAGGCCAGGACATAAGTGATGGATTCAAAATACAAATGAAATGAAACAGTCCTGGGATATTTAGTCCAGATAGTATATTGGTACATTGGCACTTTAGGAGTAACAATTTATTTCAAGCCCAAGATTCACTTTTAGAAAACCTATTAAGTGTAGTTTGCCTCTTCCACAATAGATTAGGAGCCTTTACAGACATTCATGCAAAAAAAAAACACCTAAGAAAACTGAATGATAACATGCTTGGAACCTCGGTGAATGTCTTGGAACTTTCTGTATTGTTATTTTCACTTTGTATCTAAAATAACTTGTGAGGATATTTCAATTATGAAATGATGATCATTAGATCAATTTGCCGTCGCACTACATACTGTGAAATCAGTGTAAGTTTTCCCAAACCAGTCCATCCATTTGCGAAACTGCTCATCCATGGCTTTGGCATACATAGCTGGTGTCTCAGCTTTCTCAACACCAAAACATTCTTTGAATTGGTTGGATGCAGCAGCCTGTAAAACTACTTGCCCAACCCCTAGAAATAAAAAAAAGTAAATAAAATTATGTATTTTGATTGATGAATTTTTTGTGACAATTAATTAGTTTAAAAAACTTTGTTTAGTTTCAGAAAAACTAGGCTGTGTGCTTGTTCAAAATTCCTTTACTATAAAGGTCTTGAAAATTCAATTTTTTGTGTGTTATCAAATTTGGTGATTCAAAATGAATAAAAAAATTGATTCACAAAATGAAACTAATGATTGTAAAAATATCTTTACCACTTCCAAGATCAATAAATGTTTCTTCATTTGACTTTTTACATTCTTCTAAAATTTGAGCAACCATATCAAAAGATGTTTCCCCATAGACCTTTAAAAAGAAGTGAATCTAGATGTTAACATAAAAGGAATATGAAATTGTTTAACAAAATATAAATGAAGTTATAAAAAATCATAACAAGTGTTGAATGCCACATTTTACTAACTTCTATCAAAATATTTATTGCATTTTCTTTACTTTGCAAGGGAATTGTGACAAAAGCTTACAAGGAAAGCAAAGAGTGGTCTACAAATAAGTTAAACAAAGACAAACCTCAGGAGAAAAGGGTTCATAAATGTTTAATTTTTCTGGTTCTTTGATAGCATGACTGAAGCACAAGTTTATGATGTGTCGTAGGAGTTCTTTTTTCGGTGGTTTAAACATGTGAGGTGGTGGAGCTCTTCCCTTCCACTGAAATGAAAAAAAAAACTTATATATATAATAAATAGCTGTAGTCTGTATGTTACTTTGTTTGTTTGTCTGTCTGTATGTGTGTTACTTTCGTTTTCGCAATGTATTTGTTGATAGAGCCTGGTTTAGACTTAGTTTGGCCTTTGTTTTGAAATTAAACACCCATCTACATTAAGCAATTTTAATTTCTGCCCTAACTTGCCTGCTCTTTTTTTCTCTTTTCTTTTATATATTTTTAAATGTAATTGACGACCATATTTGATAACTAATGACATTCAAATTCTTTTCAAAACAAAGCAAAATCTTTTTATAGAAAAGAACAAATTTTAAATCAAAAAGTCATGACTAGGGCTAAAAAAGCGCAGCTTTAAATTGTCTTTATCATTTTTTGAGTTTCATAAAAAGATTACATTATTTTTTTATTCGCATGGTATTTGTTGCCATTGCCCTAAAAATCTCATGTTTTTTTAAATTTCAATCCTTTATCTTGGCACCAAAGGTTTTCAAAGTATCAAGAGTTTGACAGCAAAATTAAAGCGAGCAAAGTGAGAAAAAATTGAAGAAGAGTCATCTCGGACGACGTCGGATTGGCTAGTTTACTTTAATGAAGAAGGAGAGCAAAAACAGAAAGGAAAATTTTAATCCAAAACAAGATATTAAAACAGATATCCAAGAAAAATCTTACCAAGGCAAGAATATTCTTTATGGCTTTATTATACCGCTGACATATATGGTTCATGCTATCATAACTAGAAAAGAAGGGAAAGTGTTAGTTTATAATGAAGATTTACATTGTTAGAGCAGGTTCCAGCTAAATCCAGTTAAATTAAGTCTGAGCATTTTCTAATATCTATCATGATATTTCTAGTATTTGCTCACTATAGCCCCTGTAACATTGGATTAAAAAGTGATCAACCAAGACAGAAAAAGTAAATTTTAATTAAATTGAGAGCTTACTCAGTTCCATCATGATCTTTCAATATGAAATTTTCAACTGCAAATTTCAACTCAGGAAAATCTTCACAAACCAGTCTAAATCAATAATTGAGAAATTTTTATTGAAACCAATATAAACATAATAAAGTGGTATGTTAAAGTGATGAAAATCATTTACTGTACACAAAAAATGTAGACCATTTGTTTCAATTCTTTCTCAACATCTTAAATTTCAAAGCGTTCTAAATTAATAGAAGACATTTTAAATAAGTGATTATTTTAATTTGATGATTCGATTTAACACTGAATGCTTTTGTAACTAAGCTTTGCATTTTTTAACATTCATTCACATTTATTGTTAATCAGGCTTCAAGTTGGGCAATTTAAGGTGCATATTGGTAATGGGTAAAAATACACGAAAAAGAACAATTGGGAGGTTCATTGCGATGTAAAAATATGCTTCCAAACTGTTCCAAAAACAGAATAGGTATTTGATGCTTACTCTCAGGTACCTATTTGGCAAGAGGGGGGGTGGTAATTAATTTTTTGAAAATTTTCCACCCAGCACCCAGGACATTCTTATTCCAACCCCCCCCCCCCCCCGCTATTGATTCTTGGGAAAATGTTTTTGAAAGTTCTCTCTCTTGCCCTTATTTTTCTGTATTAGCCTTCTTTTTTAAAATTTTTCCACCCAGGACATTTTTATTCCAACCCCTGCTAATTATGTTTTGAGAATTTTTCCACCTACCCTGCTTTTTCAAAACCCCCTGCTTATTAGGTAACCAAGAGTAGCTGTGACATAGGATAAAATATATTACCTGATAGTGTCACAAATTTCACTTGCCTCATCATGCTTTTTCTGAAATAAAAAAATGAAATAGATAAGTTGTAATATTAATGGACAGCTTTTACTATTAATTATGGAAGGCTTCATTTGTCATTTTTTATCGAAGCAATGCAGATAACGCTTTTTTAGGTACAACCCACTTCTGCCGACACACCAGACTAATGGAATGCCAACATTTTTTACCACTTGACAATCTATGCATATTGGCCAATACGCATAAAACAAAACAGACCAATACTCACATATCAAGATAACAGGATTTGAATTGCAGGCTGATTTTTACTTTTGTTTTCAGTGGTTTAATTTTTGATTTCAAGCAAACTTCTTAGCAACGGATTGCTTGCCCCTATTTACAAGGGGTTGTGCAAAAAAACAAACATGGAAAATTTTCTAAATCCCCCATTTCGATTAAACCAATAAAAAATGAAACTTTTCCATGTTTCACTTTCTCACATCAATTCTTAAAAATTAAAATATTTAGGATCATAGATTGAAACAAATAAATAAGGTGTTATGAAGGGTGAGATTTTACATCTGCCCGATGTGCAAGGCACTGAGAAGCCGCAGGCGCCAAAAAAATGGACTTGTGAAATGTAGCAATCTCATTGGTGGAAATTTGATGTTCCACGAAGGAGCGCCACAAAGCAATCAGTAGAAGAGACCACTTTTGTTTTTGTTGCAGATTTCGATATAAACTTCTCACAGGGTCCAGGGAGTACTTTGTCAATGTGTTGTTTCTACTTGTCAGTATTGCATTGTTGCAAAGGGGAAGATAAAAGAGGTAAGACTAGCCTAGTTTCTTATCCTGATTGATATAGGAGTTTAAGTCTAGACTGATAAATTATCTGAAAAACTTCAACCCAATCTTTTCGATAGTATTATGATTCCTCAGTTTTTGTACAAAGATTAACAATATATGGTTAAAAGAATGTGACAAAATACGCATGCCTGCTTATTAAGGTACACTCACTGCTTTTGCATTCTGATAATTAATAGGCAATTGAGCTTATTCTAAATTCTTCAATATTAATTAATCATTTACCGTCAACTGCTCTAACTTGGGACGATTGGTCGAAACATGGGACTGTTGATATCTGGTCTGTATTTTCACTTACTGTTAAATCTCTTTGACAACAAATTTGTTTTGATAACTCCACCAAGTTTATCAATCATACTTTCTGTCATAACATGTCACGATGACCTTTTTAACTTTTTTGTTTTCATTCAAAATGACCGGACGCTGATTGGAGAATTAGAGAACGCTCACTGCCTAACCGCCTATCACCCGATGGGATTAACAAATAACGAGTGTGTAACTTGCCGTGCGAGTGACATCAAACGCTCCACCTTGTTCCACTACGGATTTTTTTCATTTTTTAATTTAAAAGCCTAATCGGGTTCAAAAGAGATATCGTGTACTTTTTAAAATTTAATACGCTGTTCATCAACTCAAATCAAACAACTTTGGAGGTTCGGTGAAATGGTGGCCGAATTGCCGTCCCATGTTTTGTCAGATAGTCCCAAGTTAGAGCAGTTTTATAGAGGTCAATAGACTTGTGAAATATATTGATATAAAAAAAATAAAAATAAAAATAAATAAATAAATAAATAAAAAAATAAAAATTTGTTGTCAAAGAGATTTAGCAGTAAGTGAAAATATAGGCCAGATATCAACCAGTCCCATGCTTCGACCAATCGTCCCAAGTTAGAGCAGTTGACAGTACATCTATTAGTCATAACTTGAACATCCTTTTTCAATCAGTGATTCAAGCTTTCATATTATTCCTTTCTCTAAAGAAGGGCGTCTGAAGGGATGTCGATATTAGACCAACTTACGGTATATCTTAGATAGGAGTATTTTATTAATCAAGAAATTTGTTCCTATTTAGGCGGTTAATCCTGACTGTTCAAGTTATACCGTGAGTGGTCCTAAATCCGACAGCTCTGCCTAAATCCGATGGGGTCTTTCAAAGATACAAACTGAAATAAAAACAAATCTTTCGCTGTGACGCAATGAAGATACCAAAGTGTCAACTAAACTGAGAGATTTGATACACTGAACCAATTGGAACCAAATAACAATAATTGCTTCTTTTACAAAACATAATTTTTTAATATATATTCAAAATTGTTAATGTTTTAAACACGAGCAATGGATTCAGAATAATGATGGATGTAATTATATTTACAACTCACACTTTATGACCACATTAATAATAGACCTTTTTTCAAAGAGGACATCCTGTTGAATAATTATGTAGTCCAGCTATAAAAACGATGATAGAGCCATGCATAATTACTGTATCATGCATATTGTAATAATTATGCATGGCTTTATCATTGTTTTTCTGCTGGACTACATAATTATTCAACAGTGTGGCCTCTTTGAAAAAAGGTCTATTGGAATCTTGACATTATAGTCATCTTGTGAGATGTTTTATTTCAAGAGTTATTGCAATAGTTTATTGTTCAACTTGGAGAGGGAATGTTTGTAGAGGAAAAATCCTGAATTTCCCGAAACCTTTTTCAAATTTCTCAGGATTTTCAAGTGAAAAATAAATCCAAAAAACCTTGTCGTCCACAGGGGGGGGGGTAATGGTTTTTTTCTGGAACTGCCCAATAAAGCCAGGCGGTGTCACCGAACCCTATCGAACCGATTTTCGTTATCGAACCATCAAACTTTATCAAACATAATCAAACGATAGCTGTTCGATTACCGCACCCAATCGAACAGCTATCCAACTTTCCGAAAATTTCTTGATAAGTTTGATTTAGTTCGATGAGTGTTCTTTCTTTGTTCGATGAAGTTCTATTGATGTTCGATGAGTTCGATATAAGTTCGATGTGGTTCGATGAAAGTTCGATGTGGTTCAATGATTGTGTCGGATTGATTCTACTTTTCTTTACCTTTCAGAAAATTACGAGGTTGTTTAATCAAAACACAGGCACCGTATGCTTCACTCATTATTGATCATTTGAAATAATAGAGATGACACTTTCTTTAAAGAAAGTAATAAAAATGAAAATTGTTTTTTTTACAAATTAACGACCAAAGAGCTTGTAAAAGCCAGTTAGTCACACTAGGAAATTAAGCTTTCAGAAAAAACAACATCAGTCATCTACAGGATACATTTCAACAACAAGGATGAGAGTTACCTGAATCAAGTTCGCAAGACAATATTAATTTGTCATTCAATTCCCGAGACAGCGCTTCGATTTTTAAGGCTTTGTTTATACGCTAAAGTAAAAACAATTTCGCACATGTAAATAGGTCATTGTTTGAGGTACGGCAAAATTTCCGGGAGATAGCCTATCCGGTGGTGCGCGGATCTAGGTGGGTTCCGCCTCCCCCGTAGATCTTTTTCTTGAGAAGTTGATCTTCAAATTAGTTTTCAAGGTTGGCTTGGCTCAAATCTTTTCATCTATGGCTCAAATTTTAGGCAATTTCTCAAAGTTTTTGAAAATGTTAATTTCATTAAAAAGCGCTGGGTTATTTTTTCATGAATCCCTTTAGAAGTTTTGCGGCGCATTTTTTTGCTTGAGAGTCAAGTACAGTGTAGCTGGAACCTCGATATTCCAGGATTAGAAAAAGCTATACCTGTTATCTTTTTTCTTTAAAGAATCAACAAGCCATCAACATCGATAAATTATACACATTCCCTCAGAAACTTTTAAAATTATCTGCCATTATGACTTTCTTGAAGTCGTTCCGAAATTAACCAATCGGGTTAGGTATCGGAATTCCTATGGGAGTTCTTTTCCGAGATTTGTAAAATAGCTAAGTCAGCAAAAAAACTTCTCCCGGGGGTTTGAGGAATAAACAGAACTGTTATCATTCGTTTTTTATTTAACCGTATATATATTTAAATTTCCGCTCAAAAATACTTTAATAAATAAGTTAATAATATTCAAATATACTATTTGTATCTCTCAGAAAATAAACACTTACAGAACGACATAGTTTATCATTTAGACTACCCCCGTGTTTGGACCATTCTATCGTGGGCGCAAAATAGGGCGGAAACTAAGTAGCACCCTCAGTGCAAGATTGCCGCCTCATCTTTATTCGCCCGCACGAAAACGAGCTAGTCATTTTTTTCTCGCGCGCTCAAGGGGAAAAGGAAAGTGATCGATATTCTTTGAAGAAAAAACGTCGGAAACAAAAGATGTATTTTGTTGTTGAGAATCGATCATGTGAAGATGAAAAAATTTCTGCTATGCGTTTTTTTCGGAACGCTGAAAAACTCTAATTTCGATCTTCCTTTAAGGTAAAGAGGTTGCGAGATTTGGGCTAGCGAGGCAAAAATCGCTAAAAAACTGGTAAAATCGTAATCCTCAAAAATCGAAGTTCCAGCCTCGCTGAAGTAAACGATATAGCGCTTTTGCAGCATTACACTTTGATAAGCATTTTGGCGGGACGCTAGTGTGACTAACTGAAAGCTCCAGCTTGTCCCATCCGATGGGATAGATACAGGATGGCCCCGCGAGAATGGCCCGTGGCCAATACGTCCTCGGAATATAAATAAAAAATTTGGCGGCAAGGTATAAATCGATTTAATCGAACATTGATCTTAATCGAACTGATCAAACCTCAATCGTATTCTCATGGAACTGCGATCGAACTATAATCGTAAAATCGAACAGTCATCAAACTTTACGAAAGTTTTCCCGGTTCGATAGGTATTTGATTGGGTTCGGTAATCGAAGAACAGCTATCGTTCGATAGGGTTCGATTAAGTTCGATTGGTTCGATAATCAAACAGTTCGATCGACGCCGCCTGGATAAAGAAAGATAGACTCAAACAGTGCGCCACAAACCGCGATATTTCGAGAACACGGAAGCGCGTCAAAACACCAGCTTTTTCAAAGTTTTGTCTCGTTTATCCAAACGCTGCAATCCCGCGTAGGCTTAGGGTTCAAGACTAGAACCCCCAATACGAGACATTTGCCTGACCGAAAAAAAATCATCATCATCAATTTTGTTAATTTTCAGAATTGTTTACTCACTGGAAATACGCAACTTTCTGAAGTTTTGTTTTTTTTCGGTTGTGCTTCATTTTAAAAATAACGAAGATGAAAAGTTACCATCAATCCCGCGAGTAAAAAAAAGTATTCCAACTAGTCTACGAAAAGTGCGCTCGCGCGGCGAATAGAATATCTCGCAAATTAATATATGCATAAAAATGACGAAATCCTTTCTTTTTTATGCTTAGGTGACGTCACCATCGATCCTGACTTGACAATGGAGAACCAAATTTGGCAATGCATAATTATTACGAGCGGCCGAGAAAGTTTGTGTGACGCAGAAGAAATTGCGCGGTAAACGAAGCCCTAGAAAAAACGCCCACTGAAAATTGAAACTAGGAATTTATTGAATATTTCACTGATGAAGTATCAAACTTTTTGTTTTTTGTAATTATTATAAATTCATAATTTTTAAATACTATTTTTTGAAAGTCAATGGACAATTAAAGTGAATTTAAGCTGATTGGGTGTATATGGGGCGGACGGGCGTTTTGCACGTTCCGAGATCGGAAATTAAACGAGAGTAAAAAACGGGGGCGTTTTAGTAATAGTAATTCATTATTTTATTTGTTTTTCGCGAATGAAAAATGAATTTTTGATTTTTGAATTAAGGATATAATAATATAATATATTATATTTGATTGTCAATGCGAAAAGATATTTCTTTACTTTGCGAATAATCTGTTGTGTTGCTTCGCCACTTTCCCCCGGATTGTTTTAGTAGACACTGCGGTCACGTAAATAAAAACACGTGTATATGTTGAAGCCGACTGTGGACTGACCGAAATTGCAATTTACATAAATTATTGTGGAAGTGAACGCTTTAGAGGAATGTTTGGGAAATCAAAAAGACCACTTTTGTGAGAATGTTGAATTTTGTTTATATGGCGGTTTGTGGCGCACTGTCAAATTTTGATGTGTACTTTCACGGTATATTACTGTCTTTCTGTCTTTATCTTCATGTACCGAAGAATAAAGTAAATACAGACCCATGAATGTAAGCTTAAATTCGGATACAAGGCAAGGCACAAAAGCTTGGACCAGTTGATGGATCTCCTTGCTTAAATAAATCAAGAAAGGATGTATAAACTTCCAACCGACCTTGTAAACCCTTAGGGTTATTTCGTGTTAGGAATTTTTAAATGTACATAAGCTCGTAAAACGAAAATAAACTTGAAACTTGAAACTTATATAAAAAAAAATTAAAGAAAAGACAGGAAAATTCTTACTGTATTCACAAGAGGCCATTTGTAGAAAATTGGATCTCCATAGGCTGGACTTTGCAACTTTAAAACTCTTGGCTCTGCCATTTTTCTAGATGATCCTGTTTGTTCAAAGTATGATTAGAAATTAGGAAAAAAATTCCTGTAGAGAAGTCCCACTCAGGCCGCCATCTTGAAAAATTATTGTTTTGTTCGAGCAAACAGTTTATCGCGAAAAAATTCCGTCGGCTTGGTGGTCGGAAAATCGGAAATGACAAAAATGTGAAATTTCATTATTTTTCTTTAACAGACAAAGAACATGAAAAAGTAATTAAGATTGATGAATGAAATATAAAGAATTTGAATATCTACTAATTAAATTTCTATTATTAATAAAAATAGATTTAATTTCATTGAAAAATCCTTAATTAAATATATTTTCGTGGGATTTCTTTAGTGTTAGAAAACTTAGCTATATTTAAGACTCTATTTAAACTAAATGAAATGAATTTTGCAATTGCAAAGTTACATTAGAGCTAGTTGAAAACATCTTCATAGATTTTAGATGCAAAATCAATGTGGAAACATGTTATTCTTGCAGCGATTATCACTTAATGACATTCTTTCTCTGAGAATCTAAATATTGGAAGTGAAAACGCCGACCGTGTAATGCAAGCTTTAATGCTGAAAGCTGATTGGATAAAATTGTAAACAACATGTTCCATTGGCGACTCACGTCTGGCTGAAAAAGTGAAAGTCGCGAGTAAAAAGTGGAAGAAAGGACTCGAGAAGATTCCGAATTGAAAAAAAACAGAAATGGGGAAAGGTTGATGAATTCAAGTTAAAAAATTACAAGAATTTAACTTCAAGATGAATAAAGACAATTCATACAGTTTTCTACAGTTGATATGACATTATTATACCCATTAAAGCTCTAACTGTCGTTCATAATTTCCCACAAAATTGACCACGACTGATCAGCAGTCGATGATGGCTGGAAACAATGAAGGTTGTCAAATCATGGTTTTTACTCCATCATATGAAGAATTTAAGGATTTCTCTGGCTACATACGTTATATGGAATCAAAAGGGGCCCATAAGGCTGGAATAGCAAAGGTATATAACTTGTTTTGATGTATAAATACGTTTCATTTTGGTTGTGATGATTCTTAAAAGCTTTGTGATGATTGACTGCATGCTTCTTAGGGGCCGTCGACAAACGATTTTCCTTTTTTTTAACGGCTTCTGGCCGTAAGGGGTGGGAGGGGGTCACTGCAATGCCGTTAAAAAAGTTTAAAAAAAAAGGAAAGTCTCACTTACAAATTTCATCAGTCCAAAAAGTAGAAACATGTGAAGAAAGGCTAAGACCAAAGCAACCACACGATTCACCTTATTCCCGGTCACCAATTAATGCTTCGACGAGAAAAATGACTGGTCACGTGACGAAAGTCGGCAATTTTTCCCTCCGCCTCAGTTGACTCCTTGCTCCACCCATCCCGCCCTGACTTGCTGCGGGGCTTGGAGTTTCAAAATTGAAAGGTCACGGCTCAAAACCACATGTTTTTTCCGTGCGAAAAGAAGAACTTTGAGGATTACGAATCGAAAGAACATGGCGGCCATGGACCAGTGAAAGTATTTACTTTTGAAGAATTTTCTTGGCCGCTAAGACGTAGGGGGGGAGGGGGTCTGAACCTTAACGGCCTCAGGCCGTTAAAAAAAAGGAAAGTCGTTTGTCGACGGCCCCTTAGGCGGTCATCAAAAAATTGTTCTATTTGGGTCACCCGCCCGCATCAAATTTTCCGCTGATTTTCCGGTGCGGAGATGCGGAATAAAAACTGGGAAAAGCAATTTGCTCTTTTAAAGTATAGCTTTTTTCTCAATTGCTCTGACGACCATCGAAAAATTGTTTTGCTCGCGTTACCACCCGCCCCTGAGTTACTGGCGTGATTAGAAAAAAACCTGGGAATGTTTTTGACCGCCCGTCCGCCCGCATGCATTTTTAACACCTGTTGCGACGCGAACAGAGCATTTTTTCGATGACCGCCTTATAGTGGGCACCCTTTGGGCTTGAAATCCAGGTGGGATTTTTTAGAAAAGGTGGGGATTGGGTTAATGGGAAATTTTGGGCAAGGTGACATTCAGCAGCCAGGAAGAAATCCTTGCAGCATATGGGATTATTCACACACACCGGCAATCAGTAATCTCTGAAAATCATTCCCCTGGATTTCAGGCCCAAAGGGTGCAATGGGTAGCATAAAACAAAAGTAAAAAGTAAAAATACCCTTTGTTCCATTTGGTTGACTTGAAATCGAAAAGGAATACCACTGAAAACGAAAGTAAAATTGGCCTGTACTCGAGATCCTGTAATCTTGATATACGAGTTTAAGTCTAAATTGACAAGGTTTCAGCATAGTTGTTTAGGGGAACGCAACGGCCTATTGAATACAAAAAGTATTAAGTATTGAGTACAAAAAGGATAAATCATCTTGTCCCTAGGTAATTGCTGTGTTGTAAAAGACAAATCAACAAGATGAAATTATCATTTCTGCTAGAGTAATAAGTTATTCAAAAGACCCTCATGTTTTCCTTTACGACTATTTAAAAGAAAGGTTGGGAAAGTAGAAAAGAAGTCTAATTGTCAAAGATATGAATAAATACCATATATACTGCCATTTTAGTAATTATGCATCAACGCGTCATTGTTTTATTTGCTGGTGTTTTTAATTATTCAACATGATATAGTGATATAGCAAAAATTATAAATTCCACTGACTCCAGCATTAAGTTAATGACAAGATAATATTTAGTATACATGTTACCTAGTTATGCTTTTGTGCATACTTTGTGGGAACTTCCAAGTGTACGGAATACCAGAATACAGTGCAGGTAATTTTTTCTTGTAATACTGGAATGTTGGTCAGAAATTTCTCAAATACTTCTTATTCCTTCTGTTTGGGCGAGGACGAACTCTGGACAACGGTCACGGTTTGACAAAATCACAAGAATACAGGTTAAATGTAGAAAATAGTCAAAATCTAAAAGTAAATTAGAGAAGAAACTAAAATATGAAATACTTACAAAATTCATCACATAATATCTCTACGAAAGATATCTCGCCACAAACAAATGCACCATATGCAAAAATCCAAAATGATTAGAACTAAATGCTTGAAAAGCTTCTAAAAGTTAAGAACGATTTTCTCCTGACACACATCTTGTCACTATCACGATTTGATAAGAGTGCATACAGAAAAGGCGAGTGGAAAAAGCTTATAAAAAGAGCTACAACGTAAAAAATTAATAATTAAAAAGACTTTAACAATACACAAGACGATAAACAATAAAAAAGTAATTCCCAACGCAACAAATTGCCAAAACACCTTCAAATCCCACAAATAACAGTGTATATACCTGCATTCTTGTAAAAATATTGACAATACCTCTCAATATAGGGTTACTGCTAATTTTCCTAGGAATGCCAACTCAATTGGCATTTTGGAAGCCCCCTAATATTGTGGTGATACTGAAACTTTTAATTATTCAACCTGAAATGACATCCCTGAAATAAGTCCAGGGTTCGAATTATAGCTTCGCACTTCGCAAAATGCAAAGTGAATTTTAGATTTAGCAACCAAAAAAGATTTTCTAACTCAAAAATGCGAAGTTAGAAAATACCTCGTGACTTTTTTCATTCGTTAATCTATTGCTTTATCTACTCGCTACTTCACTACTTTCTTCATTCGTTAATCTATTGTTTTATCTACTCGCTACTTCGCTACTTTCTTCATTTATTTATTTGTTGCTTTATCAACTCGCCACTCTGCTTCTTTATTCACTCGTTTATTATTATAATGTAACAAAGTTCTAGGCGCACGAGGGCCTCTAGAACTGATCGTGATTATACGTATTTTACAATTGTCTTGTGTTGAATCTTTTCGGGTGTTTACTCCATGCAGTGTTGAGTCTTTCTTTGAAGACTTTGACTGTCTTTGCCTCAGCGACATCTTTTGGCAATTTATTCCAGGTTGGTATAGTTCGATAAAAGAAGGAATTCGTTTGTACACCACGGAGTCCATCGCTTCCAAAGTTTGGAATCATCTCAAAGTTGTGCCTTCTGTTTGGTCGCGTTCGACGGGCTATCTTGTTTGGGATGGTATCTTTTTCGTAATAGTTGATGTGCTTGTAAAGTTGGACCATGTCACAAAAGTGTCTTCTAAACTCGAGCGTAGGAAGATCTAATTCACGCAGTCGTTCTTCATAAGACATATTATCTATTGCTTTATCAACTCGCTACTTTGCTAGTTTATTCATTCGTTTATCTATTGCTTTATCTACTCGCTACTTCGCTATTTTATTCATTCGTTAATCTATTTTCCAAACAACATCGCAAAATACTAAATAAGCTTCGCAAGCAGTGAAAAAAAATTGCCTACGGCGCTCCTTTTTTTACCTCGCTTCGCTCGAAAAATAGCGAAGCTCCTTAAATTTATAATTCGAACCTGAAGTCTATCTTCACCCTCTGCCAAAAACATTCTTATAATGACAGTAACCACCAAGGATAAAATTGTACTTCTGAATACTAAATAAAACTAGGTGTTGGTCATTAGGTAATAGGTAATAGGTAAACATATTAGTGATTTGTGTTTCTCTGCTTTGATTTGCTTTGATGCAAAGGTATGTAGTGTAATCCAGGGAAAAGATTTGTGTCCCTTGGGTGTTTACAGCTTCAATCTGTGGTCCTGAACTCAAAAAATATAAAATGAAAAATGGAAAATTTAGTAACTGCTTGATTGGTGGTTGGGAAAAATTCCATTTGAATATTCAATTATTAATTATAGATTTTAAACTATCCGTGTAGGTTATTCCACCAAAAGAGTGGCAAGCTGTTAGAAGATACAATATGAAAAGAATAGGAGAGATGGAAATTAAAACACCAATCCAACAAACTGTGTCTGGTCAACAAGGTATTCAAATTTTACTTTTTGGTTTGCTACTGTCTTTTGCTGTAGTTTAGATAGCTTTCCTGTCACTTTTAGCTGTTGTGTCCTATCAAAGTCCTATCCACCAATCTATCATATTGTTGAAATACATTTTTTACAAAAAAGAAGTTTTGAAGCAACTGATCATGGTTCATAATTGTCAGATGGTTACAAAGCCCAAAAGATACGTACATTTAAATGTCACCTCCGAGGATTTCAGTTTTATTGCTAATCCCTACACAATGACTGTTTTAATCAACTTGATGCAATTCCTCACTTGTCTAGGTCTTTTTCAACTCATAAACATCCAAAAGAAAACAATGCAAGTGAAGAACTTGAAAGAATTAGCAGAAACTCCAAAGTATGTTTTTTTTAAATGTCTGTTCGCTGCATTTCTCTACAACTACTTTTCTCTGTCAAATATTTCATGATAGGTCCCAGGGGGGGGGGCACTCTATTCAAAAATGACTGTATGTGCAGTCCAAAATTAGGCCTTTCAAATTGGACCCTTTCAGTGCAGAAAAACTTTAGCCAAATTTGGGCAAAAGATCAACCCTTACGATGCATTTTCTTGAAAATGTGGTCGAATTTTACACCCTTGGAGTGCACTTTTTCTCATCATGCTCATTCTGACCTTTAAGGGCATTTACTTTGAGTAACCCCTCAAAGGTAGGTGCTTCATAAACATTTTACTGTATGCTTAGATTTGTTATCCAAAACGCAATTAATTTAATGGGCTGTTTCCCCATTCACTTAGTTGAAACTGTGAATAAGTATGACATTTTAATCTTTGCAATTTGTATTTAGACACAAACCTCCAGAAGGTAGCATAGATGAACTCGAGAGAAAGTTTTGGAAGAACATAACATTCAATCCATCAATATACGGGGCTGATGTCCCTGGAACAATTTATGATAAAGACGTCAAACATTGGAATATAAACTCTTTAAACACAATATTAGATACTCTGAATTCAGACTGTAGTGTAAAAATTTTGGGTGTTAACACAGCATACTTGTATTTTGGTATGTGGAAAGCATGTTTTCCATGGCATACAGAAGACATGGATTTGTATAGTATCAACTACCTGCATCATGGAGCCCCTAAATTTTGGTATGAAAATCTTTTTTATTTGTTTAATTTACACCTGCTTACTACTCTAGGGGCTGAGTTAGTTCTCATCATATGCACATCTGCGTATAGTCATTTTTTCTTTTGATCATGAAAGAATTGTCCTTGAAGAGTCAGAAAACGTGTGTGGCGTTATTTGGATCAGGCACAAATTTCCATAATGGCGGATTTTAGATTTTCAACCCTTTTTAGCCCTCTTGCTTGAAAAAATTTTTTTTTAAACTTTAAACATAGACATATTATATACCAATCGATCACAAATTTTATGCTGATTAAGAAAAATGTCAGAACAATGATCTGAAAATTTCGTTATCTGGAGATATGAAGCACTTTCGATTATGATTTTTTGAAATAACTACTTTTGCTTCCAAATTTGTGTGGCTGTAACATTTGATTGGCTTACTTAATTTACTTGAAATTTTCGGAGGGTCTTGCCTACCGCTCAAATAATAAAATTCAGGAAAATTTATTTTTCTACATGAATTTCGATATCCATAATGGCGGATTCAAAACTTTCTTTCGTCACATGGGCTCTTAGGCTGTGCTAGCCTAAGAAAAATATTTTTTTTGAGCTAAAACCCTGCATACTATATACCAATCGATCAGAAATTTTATGCTGATTAAGAAAAAGGTCCGAACCATGGTCTGAAAATTTTGCTATCTCGAGCTATGAAGTACTTTCGTTTTCAAAACTTAGAAAACGTAAGTACTTCGTATCTCTTGATAACAAAATTTCCAGACCATGGTTCGGACCTTTTTCTTAATCAGCATAAAATTTCTGACTCTTCAAGGACTATACTTTCATGAACAAAAGAAAAAATGACTATATGCCGATGCGCATACGAGACCTAACTCAGCCCCTAGAGTATACACTTACTGAACAAGAAATAACATTTGCACCTTCAAGTATGGTAACAAACACATGAGTTAATCCCAGTATTGGTAGCACGTTTCAGTCTCTTATGGTTTTCATAATGTTGCATGGTATAACTGATTTGTTCTTTCTTTTTATTTTAAGGTATTCCATACCTCCTGAACATGGAAAGAGACTTGAAACTCTTGCGAAAGGTAAATTTGAGGCTTAATTGCAGTTTTTCTTTTCATCATCGACACTTCTTGGCTTGAGTGTTTTAGTTCTGTTTGTGACAAGAAATTTGCCTCTTTCTTTTTAGTTAACTTACCCTATTATTAGTAAAAAACAATGTTTTAATTGGGGTCAAAAAATTTTAAAATCTCGATTTTGTTTAGGTTTCTTTTCTGGCTCTGCTCAAGATTGTTCAGAATTCATGAGGCACAAGATGACGTTGATTTCTCCACAAATATTGAGGAAATTTTCAATACCAGTGAATAAGGTAACAGTGCTACTAAATTACATACAATACAAAGCTAAAAGCGTTCTAATGTGTAAGATAATTGTCAAATGCTTCATCAATTCTCCAATTCTTGGAGATGAGTGTCAAGGTCAATAGAAATGAAACTTTCTAAAATTAGACAAAATTAGAACCTCTGAGAAAGTTAAACAGTAGAATCTCTTTTTCTAATAGATTGTACACAATGAAGGTGAATTCATGGTTACTTTCCCATATGGCTACCATGCAGGATTCAATTTGGGTTTCAATATTGCTGAATCAACGAATTTTGCTTCAGAAAGATGGATAGAGTTTGGTAAAAAGGCAAAACATGTAAGTAAAAGGTTTTTTTAACTTGTAGAGTGCAAAGGGATAAAGGCTGCAACCCAAATTCAAAAAAGATATCTCACGCTTGAATTTGATCATGTATGCTTAAAGGACACTTCAATAAAATGTATGTTCTGAGTGTGAAATCGTATTACTTTTAGATTTTACGTGCAAAATTCTAGTTCAGTCCATTTTATTTTGAATAAAACCTTTCTATTTTTCTCTCAGTGTCAATGCAACCGTGACTCAGTCAAAATCAACATGGATGTATTCATCAAAAAATTTCAGGTAAAAGTCTTGTGAAGCTTAACCAACCACTACAAACTCACATGAACATAGAGTTATTGAAATGAAAAATATTTTATAATTTTCATTACTTATGTTTTTTTTAAATATTCTTATAGCCTGAAGAATGGAAAAGGATACAACAGAAGCGAATAGAGGAGAAACAAGCAAATAAAAAGAAACATAACAATCTGTCATCATCGTCATCAGATTCTTCATCGCAGGAAGAGGACTCTGAAGAGGAGGATGACGAAGAAGATGACGATGTTAGTAGTGACGAAGAAGAAAAAGAAGAAGAAATTATTGATACTGAGACTGAAGAAGGTATTTAATTTTTTGTTTTCCATATTTTAAAGTTTCAGATAAGTTCTTTGCCTTTCATTTCAACATTTGTACACAATAAAAAGAAGATCATTTAACACATGTACTTGCTATCTTAAGGTCATCGTTATTTCTAAAAGATGGGTTTTTTTTACTGGGGAATAATGAACTCATTGATTTTCAAGTCTGATTATTTTCTTTAGAAATTCCACTATCAAGCTCTGAAGAATATAGTGAAAATCTTGCTAGAGTGGCAAAGAAGCAATACAGAAAACCTGATAGTGAAACAAGGACTCGTCCAAAAAGGTATGTATCTTGAACCCTTCTATTAATTGTTCTATGTAATTTCAAAATACCTCAAATGAACTAATTTTGGAAACAGTAAAAACTCAAAATAACCTTTTTGCTGACGTAAGCAATTTTTAAATAGTAGTAAAAAGTAAAGTCAATTGGTTAATTGCAAAGTAAATTTGATTTGAAACTGTAGGCTATTTTGGAAAATTATGAAAAAGTTAATTTTGGCATTAACTTAGATTAACTAATTTTGTTGAGACAAGGAATTTTCTCTTCATGGTCAGAATTACAAAATTAGTTCAAGGTACATTAATTAGGAAAAAGTTCATGGTTCTTTAGTTTGGAAATGTCAAAGTTTTGATGCTTTGGACTCATCCAATTTTGTTTGTTTTTTTCTTGAAAGTTTGCCAGGAAAAAATGGTCTGAGACTTATTTGTAATTAATGTAACTTTTTCTACCATAAATTTTTCACTCAAACGTAATAATGCAAAAAATAAAAGTTAAAAGTAAAGTAGTACAGAAAATAAAATCTAATAAAGTTAATCATAGATAACCTCATCTGAATAATGGTTTTAGTATGAAAGTTGGGTTGTAAAATCTTTTGAAGAGCTTTCTTGAGATTTTTTGTAAACAACTTTTGAATGACATTTTGTTTTTGTATGTCTTGCCATAGACTGAAATTGTCCAAGATTGATGGGGATGGCAAGCAATACAAGTCAACTTTCATCTAAAAACCAACAACATCAAAAATTGTCTACCAGGTGACATAATTTGGGGAAAAAAATTTAAGATGTTGGAATATGTTCATTGTTGTTTGGATGTTTTTTTTTTGGTAAAAGAATTTAAGAAATTTTGAATAGATTTATTTTGTTACGTTTTTCTTTGTAAAAGTCCAAAGCTCTTTACAGTGTTCTACAATTGGTGCAAGGAGGGAGAACTTTCTCAATCCATTTAAAAATCAATGCTGAAAATCTTTTTAACCAAGCTTTTTGAATAAATTGAAAACATCTCACGCCTTTAACAATTGCAAAAATTTGTTTGATGTTATTTATGGAATTTTATTTACTAATATAAAAATGTAATTTAGTTTGTTTTTTTTCTGTAAAAAGTAATTTGTTCATAGACATAACTAATTTAATACATACACAGCTAACGATTCATAATATAATGCAAAATGATAATATGTTATTGTATAGTATAATGCATTATTTGTTGAGATGCATCTAATGATTTTTATTTATAACCTACTTTAAACCGTTAAAAACTGTTTTTGTAACAAAATTTTTATTGACTTTTTTAATGAAAAAAGCAATATTTATTGTAAAAATCTACTTTTCACGTTCCTGTTTTGGGGTCAACTTATACCACTTTTCTTTCATGTATACTTGGTACCTTTCTTGTAATAAATGTCTGATTATAAATAGACTGGTTAAAAGATTTTTTAAACAGAGAAAATCATATAAAAACTTTGGCTCGTTGTTGGTGATTTAATAGAGATGTTGTATATAACACTTTCGTGTTGTGATATTATAGTGCAGTAAAGAAACACAAACAGATCAAACAGAAGAGGACAAGTAAAAGGCAGCGAATAAAGGAGTGTCTACACGGTGACAGCAGTGAAGATGAAAAGGAAATCAAGAAAGAAAACAAACACAATGGAACTGATAGCAAGAAACCTCTTAAAATCAACTTGTCATCAGCTCAAAGTAACCTTCAACTTTTAATGTTTTTATTTTGTTGCATTGTCATTTTTAAAGCACAAATTTTCAAAGTCCTAAATTCAGTGGTGCAACTTTCCTTTCTATAGACAAAAATCTGTCCAGTTTAGATTTTTAATTTAGATTTCCATCCCAATTGGAAGAAAAAAGTTTTTGTCAAGTTTTTGTATAACTTTGAACTTTTTGTTCAGATTTACCAAAGGTGGTTGCAATACTGTAAATTATATTATGTAAAATTTGTGTTTAATTGTTATTCATTATTGTTTAAAAAGGAGCCATGAATTTGAAAAGTATATGGAAGTTTGAAGATGAAAAGAAGAATGCTGAAATCACCTACAACAGGACTCTGTCAGAAACAGAAACAAAGTGTGCCATTTGTGTCTTCTTTAGTCAAAGAGATGTAAGTATGACTTGAAACAATCATTTTGAAGAAGAATCAATATCCAGAACCTCAAAATTAAAGCTTAGAGTAATTGTACAACACAATGCCCACGTATTTACTCCTCGTCTTTTTTTCAATCTTCCACCTCTTGCATGTTATATTCTATCTGCTCTGGCAATGGAAGATTTGATAATGTCAGGGAGTTCCTGTCTTCAGTTTCTTCTTTTCAATGGATAGCTCCTATCACTAAAAAGAGCAAGGGAGTTGAAAAGGGGGATATTTACATTCTTCTCTTATCTAAAAGATTTCCTATCCTATATATTCTGTTTTTGTGACAGGCTGAATATCTCCATGGTGAGCAAGCAGAAGAATCCAATAAGAGACATACATTGACCGAATTAAAATGTGGTAAACTCCTTGTCACTGAATTGTGTTTTGCTGCAAACAATTCTGAAGAAGATACCATTGAAACAGCTTTCAATTTGATGTTTGGTGCGGATGGAGAACAACAAGATGTCAAATTGTTATTTTGCGCTAAATGTCATGTAGCTGTACATAGTGGTGAGTATTCTTTATCTATCTTTGGAATCTAAACTTTGCTCAAGTTTAAAAACGTTATATGCTCTTTTCACTATGAAGGATCGAGACAAAACTCTCAGGCAAGACAAAGACAAACCTGCTAAAAAAAATTCTTATTTTATTTGACAATATTTACTCAGTCAAACTCAAAATGATTTCCTGCTGGAAAATGCAACTCTTTAATAGTTTTTTGCAAAGTTGCAAAGATTAAAAAAAAATGTCTTCCTTTTTCAGTGTGTTATGGAGTAGACATGACTAACAATAATAACAATAACAACAATCGTTACACTAAATGGTATTGCCAGAAGTGCCAACATCTTCAACAACAAAATGCTATCCAACAAAACTTTTTCAAAAAGGAAGAAACAGAAAGTGGAATTGATGAAATTGTAGATGTCACTTCACAAGCCTGTTCTGTTGAAGGTATTTCCAAACTACATGGATATATTCCCCCGTAGATGGCGATAAGCTTAGTAATTAGGATTTTTTATTTTTCATGGTTTCACACTTTTGCTTTTATACTTTGTTTGGTATTAATTTTTTCACATTATTCTTCTTTCCATTAGAGTTGGAAACAGATATCACATGTTGTCTTTGCATGATGCGTGGGGGAGCACTGAAGAGAACAACATGCGAGAATTGGTGCCATGTTGTTTGTGCTATTGCGTTACCGGAAGTATTTTTTGAAGATAAACAACGCAGAGATGGAATCAATATTACTAAACTCAACCCTGCACGACAAAAACTTGTAAGTGGACTTTCTTTCTTTTTATCTTATTTAATTATCTATTGATACTAACTTCCTAATGGTGTGAAAGGTGAAAGATTAAACAAGAGTTTAACGAGCTTCAATGGATCACAATCCTGGAGAATAATCACGAGGCTGGCTGTGTTGAGCTGGATTAGATTTACCAATGCAATCTTTGTTTTTTTCAGCATTGTATATACTGCTCACATTTAAAGAAACCATCGTCAAGTATTACAAGCTCTTGCGTTCAGTGCCAGTGTGGGAAGTGTGCCACACCATTCCATGTCACTTGCAGTCTTCATAATGGAATACCTCTCTATCTTGGTGATTGGCCATTGCTCATTGAAACACTTTGTTCAAAACATTCCAAACGTGCCAAAAATAATGTTGAAAAGGTCAATTTTACTCAATAAATTATTTGATTTCATACTAAATGTTTTTCTTTCTGTTTTTGTTCCCTTGATATTTTACTTACGAATATGAAAAACTTAAGTGACTGTGTTATAAGCTATCAGAAATTTTTCCTTTCTATATTTCTATAGACCAACAAGAGGGAACTGCAAAGCATTACCATGGGGGATCTTGTATATGCAAAGCACAAGAATGGCAGGTAAATCTAATACATCAGTTTGTTTCGGTTTTAATTTCAATAACGTTTTTTAATATGATAACGTTTTTTAATATGATATGTAGCTAAGATGGTTACTCTCATCTTCAAATTACAAGCTGTCAAGAATAAAAGTTTTATTTAAGTTTTGAGTTATTATTGTGAACCTGTTTGTTTTGACATATTCCATTTTTGTAGATACTATCAAGGGCGTGTTATTACAGTCAGCACTGTGTTGTATTACAAAGTGATATTTGCTGATAAAAGTTTTTGTTTTGATCTACCACCAGAAGATATCCAGGTTTGAATAACGTTTTATCATATAGAAACTACTAACCACTGCTGATTGTAAAAATTAGAATTCAGAAATTGGACATTTTTTCTGATGTGATCAGTAATCAAGTTACCGGAAGATCATTTTTCTTCATTCTTATTTAAATTCATGGTGCTAACCCAGGTTGACAAGAATCTGTTATCAAAGTCTTTTGTTGAGGGGTTTCACGTTTGTTTACTTTTAGTTTTGTCTGTTCCTTAGAATGTGGATGCAAAGAATCAGGTACAGGCAGATGGAACCAGTGTGGATGTTTTATGGACAGATTCTCTGTCGTATCCAGCAGAAGTCACTGGCCATTGGTATGATACTGTTAGCCAGGTAAATTTGTTTTTTAAGTAACATTCTCTTTTGATAAATATATTCTCACACAAGATATTGTATGATATAATTCCTTCAAAGTATAGAAATTTTCCTCCAAAAATACATGGAATTTTCTTTTGTACAATGTTCCAAGGGTTTTTCCCACAGCAGAGAAAATAGGTTCAATTGTGGTATAACGTTTATTCAAACCATTTATTTACAGGTTCGTTTTGAAGATGCTTCCATTTTGAATGTCAAACGTGCTGACCTATTCATTGATGGAGAAGATATACCCAAAAGGGTCAAATCCAAAATCGTGAGTTCCCTATGTAGTTTTGCTCAATATTATGAAGGATGTGATCTCAGCAAGTGCTTTGACAAAATTTTTTTAGTCCCTACATCATATAACTTTTTCTATTTGTATTGGACAATGAAAATTATCTGAGGCTGTCTATGTTTCTTGTGCTGTTTTTTGTATATTACTTAAAACCTAGTTGCTTTTATAAGTTCCTTATTTGTTTGTTGATGTTGTGTTGCTTCCAAGGATAAAGCGATGGATGTGTTTTTATAGAGTAGAGAGCTACCAGTGTCAACCTCATGTGGTTTTTCTTAATGGTGTTTTTTAACTTTTTCTATTTTTAGTCTTATGCTACAGAAACACAAAACAAATCATACTTTCCAGAAAGTCTTCGTCATGGGACCAATCGACCACGTGTAGGTGTTCGAAAATGTCAGAGTGTTCATAAGAAGCTATGATGTATTGAAGTCGGAGATTAATGTTTTGTCATTAAAGCTGTAAATATATATTTATTATGAAAGGAAATTTTCTTGTTAAATATTGTGTTCCAATTTTGGCTTGTTGCTTATTTTTCACCATTCTGGAGAAAGCAGTTTAGGGTTATACTGAAATTACTTATAATTAATCATATTTTGTTGTAGATAGTACTTATATAGGAAAAATGTTTTAAACATAACTTTTCTCAAAACGTGTTGTAATTATTTTTATTTCTAGAAAATTTAACATCAATAACAAAACTTTATTATTATGCATATAGAACATAATCAGGATATAGAATTTTTTTTTTCAAAACAGGAATTAACTAAGAAAATTAAAAATTGGAAAACACAAGACTTGCCATTTATTTCTTAAAATTTTGAAAAGTTAAATAACGCTTTTTCAACGTTTTCAACTTGTTTGATCATTGCTAACATTCTTATGAACTTATTTTATAGCTAAACAAAAAAAAATAATAATAATATTCACATGAAAATTTATCCCACCCAATCAAACACAATTAAAGAATGTTGTCATCAGTTCAAAGATCAAACGATGAGAGCCCTATACCAACATCATCTGGCTTCAATAAAGATTTAAACACTGATGCAAATAATGCTCTTTTCGAACTAGAGAAAGGTATGTATGTTTTTATTTTGTTTATGAAGGAGTAGTGGTGAAATTGTTTTTTAAAGATTGCAATCATGTCATTTGTTTGTAGTTCAGGAGGATGATTCTTTATCAATTTTTAATATCTTTTAAGGACTGAGAAGTCTGAAGCTTGGAGAGCAATGTGAAGCTATCGTACAGTTATCAAATAAACTGGAAAAATATCCTTTCCCCTTACTTGTCAACTCTGCTTTCTTAAAACTGGCTGAAGTCTTTCGCATGGGGTAAGTGTTAAAATGTTTCTGGGTGGATAATTTGCATCATAGTAGTTGAAGGCAATATAGTTGAAAATCAACCATTTTACGTTTGCAGCATTTGTAATATTTGCTTGTTGACATAAAACCTGTGACCTGTGACTTAGTTATTGATTAAAGGTAAAAGTACCAAAATATATGTTTTTAAGTAAACTGCTTCTTTTTCTAAGCCACCTTTTCACAAGTCTTAAGTGATTTTAATGCTTTAATTTCTAAGTTACTTTAGACTTGAAAAATATCAAATCATATTTCAATGACACTATTGTTTCAACTAAACTCTTTATTTTAAAACTAAGGCAATGCTTTGTATTTAAAACTTGTACTTGTTACTTTTCCATTTTTAGATCAAACTTTTTAAAGTTGTGTGTGCTAAAAGCTATCCAAAGCTCTAAGAAACATTTGGATAAGATTTTCAATGTGGATGAGTTCTGTCGCCGTTTCTTTGCAGTTATTCACAGTAATGATCCAATTGCACGCTCCATCACACTCAGGTTTGGCTTTTTAATTATTCTTATGATCTGTTTTGTAGAAAGGAAATGATTCTCCAACAGCATTATCTCCCAAACAAGAAATAATTTACTTTAGCCAATGAAATTTTAAATCGTCTTATTGTATAATACTCTGTACCTTTCTCAGGGTTTTTGGAAATATTTCATGTATCATCAGCGAACGAAAGAACATTCATCATTGGTATGTAAACTTTCTTGATCATTTTGCGTTTCCATGAGTGCTTACGTATTATTCCCTAAAAACTAAGAGCCTTACTCTTATTTTTGGTTGGTAATTGTGCTGGAAGAAGTTATGACTTAATTAATGTAAGCATTTCGCTACCTTAATTCAAAAGGGACTTAAGTCCAGGTACCCCCAGTTCAAAAGGGGCCTAAGTCCATTTTTATGAAATTTAAGATCTTTAGTTTTTCTCAATCTCTGGCTCATTTGCTCTCTTTTGATGTACATAACAAGCAGTTTTTAAAGTTAAAAAGGCTCAAAAGTTCCTACTGAAGCTTTGATAAAAGTGATGTTTAATTCAAAAGAGGCCTAAGTCCGTCATTTTTTTACAATGAATGGCTTAAGTCCATCATTTTTTTACAATAAAGGGCCTAAGTCCACCAAAATAAGTTTGTTAAGTTTTAAAGAGGTCTAAGTCCATGCATCCTAAAAAGTTGAATTGAGTCTTTCTTTATTCTACTGAGAATGTCTTTTCTTGTTATCTTGAATCTAGGTGTAAGTGGCTTTATTTTGGAGTGTCATATGTGCAGGTTTTGAACTTTTAAAGGCAGAAATTAACTCTCGCACATTTTTCAAAATTCATGTTTAATTCAAAAAAGGCCTAAGTCCACCCTGCAAGATTTACTAAGTTGCACCTGGTACGTACAGAAATATCTACTTTCCACTTTCCAATGATGCCTTTTTATTGAAAAAAAACAAGCTCAAGCTATGGCTTTCAGAAAACATTTACTTCAAAGCTGTACCATCAAAAATGGTTTCAGAATAAAGGAAAAACTTTAATCACAATTTTCTCAAAATGACCAAAATGGACTTAGGCCCCTTTTGAATAAAGGTAGCGATTTGGTTCATTATGCTGCAGTTAATTTCAACATCATATATTTCATAGCTCCTCAGCTTTATTGTTCTAATAACACAGCTCTCTTCTTTCGATACACAGTATTCGAACCAGCCTGGACTCACATGATGTTGAGGAAGTAGAGGCTGCTATTTTTGCTACCAAATGTTTTGCTGAACAATCAAGGTGTGTGGAAAATGGTCTTAAACATGAGACAGATTTTTGTCCAAGTCGTCCAGTTTTTCAATCTCAAAAGATGACATTTGCGCATCAAATAAAAATGTATATTTTAAAAGGAATTTGTTGTTTAGTGTTGATTTACTGTTTGAGATAAAAAGTAGTAAGGTGATGAATGAATTCAAATTTTTCACAGTTTTTTTAATCTTAAGAGTGGTTTTTTTAGTTGTGAACATGTTTGTGATTAGGTTTCAATACCTGAAATTCTTGCAATTCTTTTCTAATAGAGGTAATCATGTTTCTATTATCTTAGGAGTTTTGCATCAAGTATATGGCAACCAGTTACTGAAATGATCAAAGGTAAATTATCATTAGGCTGAACTCATATAGTTCCTCTCGGTTAAAGAAAACGGGGCTTTATTTCAATGATTACGTACCAGTAGAAGAAGGAATTGTATTAACTAATTTTATGTAAAACTTACAACTGTACTTAAAAGAAAATACTTATTATTTCACTTAAAATTATTGTGTAGGTCTTGTGACACCAATTGACATCAAGTTGAAGTTGATTCCAGTATTGAAATTCATGTATCATGACACCAATGTTGCTAAAAAGGTTAGCTCACTAATATTCACAGACTAAGAATAAGGAGAATTCCAAATTTTCTCTTGAAAATACGAAGAATCACCAAATTTTCCTTTAGGAATACAGAGAATCGATTTCCTTTGAGAATACAAAGAATCACACAATCTTCCTTTAAGAATACGGAGAATCGCACCATTTTCCTTTGAAAATACGGAGAATAACACCTTTTTCCTTCGAAAATACAAAGAATTACACCATTTTCCTTGAAGAATACGGAGAATCACACAATTTTCCTTGAAAAATACCGAGAATCACACCACTTACTTTTGCGAAAAGGAAGAATCTCACAATCAACCTTTGAGAAGAGAAACACACCATTTTCCTTTGAAAAACAAAGAATTACAAAATCTTCTCTAAAATAATTGAAAAATCGCAAAATTTTCCTTACAGAGAATCACAAAATTTTCCTTTGAGAATACGGAGAATGACAAAATTTTCCTTTGAGAATACTAAGAATCGCACCATTTTCCTTTGAGATTACGGAGAATAACACCATTTTCTTTTGACAATATGGAGAATCACCAAAATCTTCCTTGAAGAATACAAAGAATAACAAAATTTACCTTTGAGAATATGGAGAATCACAAAGTTTTCCTTTGAAAATACGAAGAATCAAAAAAGATTCCTAACAAATTTTCTTTTGAAAATACAAAAACATTTCCCTGGAAAATGCAAAATTCAAAGATTCAGAAAATGTTTCTTAAAAATATAAAATATCCCCATGATTTCAAGAATGTCTGATTATCCTCCAAATGCTTAATCATGAATTTACTCTCGTTATTTCAGATTTTTGCAATATGTGAGGAATTATTGTCCAGTTATCCTTCACATCATTTTGTTGTTTCTGTCTTGAATACAACCACACAACTTGCAATTCCAACTCTCCTCCACATTCCAAGACAGGTGAGGACTTTATTACATTTTCTTGTTTGGCTAAAAAACTTATCTCTTCGCTCTACCCTTTTCCTTCCGTTTAAAGATCAAAGAACCTATTCAAGAACTAGAATAATGCTATCTATTGGTGATCTTATTAACAATAATAACCAAATTCAGATTTTGTTATACACATTTTTTTTCAATAACATCCCAAAATTTTGAAGCCTTCGGATGTTCTTAACTTTTTGAGTTTAAGCCTAAAAATGTTCTTAACATGTTCTTATTTTAGCCATTTTTTGAGTATTTTTGATGTTTTTCTTAAGAAATTGGGTGTTTTAGAGTCCACGAAGCCTGAAATGTTCTTAAAATGTTCTTAACATTTTGGCCATCGAAGCCTTATGTTCTTATATAGTTTGTTTTTATAAAAAAAAACGTGTATCGTATCATTTGTTTAAGAATCCATTTTTAATCATATTTTACAATTTTTTTCATCCCTCAGATTGACATGTTGTTACGGTACACTAGAGAAGAACCACGAAAGTCCATCAACCATGTAGCCATCAACAATTTGTTGCTGTTAGCCAAAAAGACGCCACATCTGTGGTCTGAACAACAAGTTCAGGTAAAATATTATCAAGTTCTAGGATTTTACTACTATAAAACTTCTCAAAGTGAGCCAGCTGAAAAAGCATATTATAAATATAAAATCTAAGGTTAGTTGGTATAATCAAATCTGTCCACTATTATTTTTCATTCATTTTTTTCATTCATTTCAAATTCTTCGTATTATACGGAGAATATTTCGGCATTTCTTGATTTTCATCTAAAGCCTTTAGCTAAACAGGTCAAATCATTTGTAAAAGACACAAATGATTTTTTGAAAAAGCTTTCTTCTCTTCCTAATTTACCATCTGATACCATTTTATGCACTGCAGACGTAGTTGGTCTCTATCCTAGTATCCCCCATGAGGATGGTCTAGAATCGCTGCGCCGTGCTTTTGATAGTAGGGATGAAAAAACAATCTCTACCAGCAGTCTTTTGGAGCTTTCGAAATGTGTTCTAGAAAATAACATCTTTGAACACAACAGTGAGGTTTTTAAACAAAAGCAAGGTACAGCGATTGGTACTAAAATGGCACCAAACTATGCCATTCTCTTCATGAGTGATCTTGAAGAAAAGATTCTTGATTCGGCACCACACAATCTTAAACCTTTAGTCTGGTGGAGATATATCGATGACATCTTCTTTCTCTGGCAGCATGGTGAAGAATCTCTGAAACTTTTCTTCGACCACTTAAATAGCGATGAAACCCATAAGAGTGTTAAATTTACTTTCGAATACTCTAATACATCCATCAATTTTTTGGACGTAAGGGTTTATCGCAAGGGGGATAAACTAGCTACTGATCTCTACGTGAAGCCAACAGATACTCACCAGTATCTGGATGCTTCGTCCTGTCATGCCATTCACTCCAAGACTTCGATTCCGTACAGTCAGGCTCTTAGACTTAATCGCATCTGCTCAGAGCCCCATGAATTTGACTTACGTTGCAACGAACTGGAGACATGGCTGATCAAACGTGGGTATGGTCAGAAGTTAGTTAGAACTAAGGTTCTGGATGCGCGTAGACAAAAGCGCAAGGATCTTCTACGTCAGGAGAAACGTGAGAAAACATATAAACTAACACTTACTGTCACGTTTCACCCTGCGTTCCAGAACCTTGGAGTTTTGCTTAGGAAACTACACATCATGTTGACAGGTGATAAAGATCACAAAAAGGTTTTCCGTGATGTCCCCATAGTTGGGTTTCGTCGAGGTAAAAGCCTCAAAGATCTTTTAGTCCGTGCGAAAATTTCATCTCCAGACGGCAACCGAGGCTCAAGTGGAGGATGTGACGGAAACCGCTGTCAAATGTGTCCTTTTGTCAAGAAAACCTCAGGTTTTGCAGATAACAAGAATAAGACCTATGACATTAGAGGAGTTCATCTGAATTGCAGCTCAACTAATGTTGTCTATCTTCTTACTTGCCAAAACTTGTGGGATTCAGTATGTCGGTAGCTGTACAACTCAATTTAGGGCTAGATTTGCAAACTATAAGTCCTGCAATAAACGGCATAAGACTGACATTGTTTCTCAGCAACATCTTCATAATCATTTTGATCTCCCCGGCCATTCTGGGTTTTCTGATTTTGAATTTACCCTTATCGACCAGGGTAGAAGTTTTGAAGATACCCGTGAACGGGAGAGGTTTTGGCAATACAAACTTAAAACACTTCTCCCAAATGGTCTTAATGAATGTGAAGTTGTGACCCAATAAACTCCATTTTATTTTATTTTATGATTACATTTGTATTCAGTATCGAGCGCCTTTCGCTACACTTAACTGTGTCGACCTCCTTAGGGGGCTACCCTTTGGGGGTTGTATTTTAAGACATATTTGCTTATTGTATACACTTTAGGTGATCTACTGTTTTATCCGATGTAATTAGATTTCTGTTTTATTTATTTTAGACTATTTCTCTGAAAAACCCAGAAGGGAGTTCTAGTCGTTTTTTATACTTCAATCTACGTCTGCGTGCATATTCCCTTGCGAATTTTCTTTTAATATCTAATTTTTCAATTTTAGCCATTTCTTTTGTATTATTACTGCGGTATTATTATGCAGTCTCATAGGAATATATTTTTTTATTATTGTATCCAGGGAATTTCGATCGAATAGAATTTTTATGATATTTTATTGTACATAGTTATAGCTTTTAAATTGTTTTTATTATTTACGTTTTTGTGAAATTTCTAGCTTCCATATAAAAAGGATATCATTTTTTGTTGAGCTATATGCTGATGAAGTCACGAAAGATGACGAAAATTTCTACCTAAGCAGTCGCTTCATTTTTTATGTTTTACAAATTTGCTGCTTCTACATTTTACGTTTTTTATTTTTCATTATATATGATTACTAAGATACTAGCACCTAATGGTATTTTTGTTTTGATCCTCCGTCCAATACGTTTATAATTTCGTGCTTATCTTATCATAGAGTTTGTTGGAAATGGGCACAGATTGTTTACATTTGAACATCAAAATCAAAACAATGAACGTTCTATCGTTATTGGCAAGTTCATGTAATTGTCATCAAATATTTGCTAAGGATGGTGAGTAAACTGACTCTTAGGAGAATCTCATAGAAATACCTTATAGAGCTTAAAGCACTTTTTAAAATCTCTTGATTATTAACCGAGTCAAAAATTCCTAGACTTTGAAAAGTCCTGGGGGTGATGTTGGAAAAAAATGAATTATTCACGACCTGTGTCTAGCTCACCCTGTAGAACAAAAGAATGGCCGATTGATGATAACTTGAAGAGAAAATGCAGCAAGATGTGTATTTAATACCCCGTTTTTTTCTTTTCAGTTTTGGACGGTTTGGAGTATTTGACCAATGATATGTCGCTAGAGGTCTCTTCGCTGGCATTGAAAATCAAGATACAAGCTCTACTCTCTTCCACAGGTATTCTAAGATTCTTTTCGCTTGGAATGTTTTGAATTTGATGGTATTTATCTTTCATGAACTTGGTGATTTCTTTTTAAAAAATTGTGTATGGCACTCAATATATTTTCTCTGGCAATCCTATTCTGTTCTGTTTTAGAACAGCTTCCTGAAGAGCATAGGACGTGTGTTCAAAGCGATATTCAAACAATGTTAGCCATGTGTTGCGCTGAAGAATCTTTCAATGCCCTCGAAGTAAGTATGATCAATGATAATCTGCTCTTCAAGGCAGAGATTGTCAGGAAAAATCTTTACTTTTTTAGCATCTAATTAATCTTCCAAGAAGCCTTCAATGTTGATCAGATCCTTTTTGTAATCTTCAACTTTGCATTTATGTATTCTTTAAGGAAAATAATTACACCTTGAGTACACTTGAAGAAAAATCTTTGTATTTGATGTATTGTTTATTCTTTATGGAAAGTGGATGTTTTATGTATTATTCGAGGAAAATTCTAAGAACTTTTATATTATTCAATAAAATCATTTTCTTCCGGATGTACATTTTATGCGTTTGTTCTTCCATGAAGGCCCTTCAACCCTTACAAATTGAATTATTCTTTAAAGAAAGTCGATGTTATTTACTCTTCGAGGAAAATTCCAGCAACACTAGAGTAAAACGAAACGCATCGCGTAATTGTGATTTTAATTCATTTTTAGAACTGTCTATCTGCTATGGAGTTGTTTGTGAAGAAATATGATGGTCAGAGTGAAGAGTTGATCGCTTTCATTTGTGAATGCTTGAACAACATGAACGGTTTGTAGTTGTTTGTTTAATATCACAATCAGATTCTTAAAATTTGTGGTAATTACAAGTGATCATAGAATTGAAAAAAACTTAGTAAAAGAGTTTTGTTGACGATGAAGCTCGTCAGTAATGATTTTTAAAACACGACTTCGCTTCGCCTATACGGTTTAAATGAATCGATAAAATTTGTATGAATTTCCGGTCGCTTAGTTTTACCAATATGTGAAATGTGTAGGGTTTGGTTACACGTGGCTTGTAATAATGTTGTGATTTATGTACAACTCAGGTGAATGTTTATTACAAGTGCTGCATTCTTTGGTAACTATGGCAACACAGATTGACGGTTTGTGCACAGATCACGTGGCAGGTTTAATGTCATTGTTGAAAGAAAGATTGCAAGGGGTCGAAGACAAACAACAACAAGACATAATTGTAAGACATGCCTTCATTCAAATTCCTTTCAGATATTAGAGGGTGAGATAGCTCATAAACCACAATATCCATTCCATCCATCAATCAATTACATTTTGTGAGATACAACAAGAAGATTGCAATTTTGTTCTCGTGAAAATAGACATTTTTTATAATTATGTCACACCTACAGAAACACCTACCTCGTTTTCAAGATATTGCTATTGCTAATTGAATCCCAGAGGGGATTCACTCTATTTAAAAATTCACACTTGAAGTTTCGAGGGATATACACGCTTTTTTTCAAATAGGAGTGGCGTTTCTCTATTTCGTAATGGATATTCTTTGCTTTTTGGTAAAAAATCATTTTGAACCATTCTTACGGTATCCAAACATAGCCTAATTCTAGCATGCAATACATACCTCATGAATATTCTTATAAAGAAAATCGTGTAGGAGGTAATGGTCATGGAGTAGCGAGCACCTCACTAAAAACCGGGATTTTTCATTGCGTTAATTGCGTAAAAAACGCGGGTGACGTCAAATATAGGCTAGTCATGGAGTAACTTATCAAAAGGCTTATGTCAAGATTTGCGAAAGTGCGGAAAATTTATCCGATAAAAGTACCATGCCGGTCAGAAAAATATATTTTTTGCTATTTTTGATAACTTAAGATCATTGAAATAGAACTTTAAAGATAACTTTTATGTACAAACAGTAGGAAGTAAGCCCTGAATATTAATGTATCAACTGCTAACGAAGTCTGCGGCCGGGTCAGAAAATTATTTTTTTTCACCCGGCCGGTTTCCGGAAACACTACATTTTTTTATTTTCGCCTAAGATCAGATATTAAACAGGAAATCCAATTTTATTATGTATCTGTTACTTCATCTACCTCAGAAAGTTGTATCTGTTTAGTTTTATCTGTGTCTGGCTGGAAAAGCACTGCTCTTTGATAAGATTGTTGTTGCCATGGAATTCGAAAGATCTCTTCTAAATATCGAAAGATTTTCCCAGCTAGCAAAAAAGAACAGACCAGAGGAATGTAAAGAGATGGAAAACAGCTTTTCTGATTACTCAAAGTTTAACGATCACTTCTATTGAAAACTCTATTGTAAAAACGTTGATTAGATCATTAAATGAAAGTCCAGAAAAGACGGCTCGCGATACAAATCGGACGGTTTCTACATGATTTGACGATAAAAATGAAAATTTGTTTTTCCTTTTTTGCCGATTACTAGTTCAATTTTTAAGAATAAGGATCAATATTTTTACCAATGTATAGCAAAAGAAATTCTTAACGCATTGATATTAAATTGGTTTTTGTAAAACTGTCAGAAGACGAGTAAAATCAAGATGAAGTTGAAATTTTCTCGAGCTCTAGCTTTCCATATTATGATGCGGTCATGATGCGGTTATATCAGTAGAATCGCTAGGAAATTCTGAGCAAGAAGATATAGGTACCTTTTCGTATAGGAGAGGTGTACCCAAAATATAAGCCCTAAAAGTTTGCGCATAACCAGGCTTGAAACAAAAGAATTTTGTCACAACACGCTAATTATGCAGATTTTTTATAGCGACAACAAAAGAAACCTATTTACTCGACATAAATTCCCTTAAGGGCAAGAGACCTGGTATATGACGAGCCGTTTTTCCATTGTTTTCAAGAAGCTGTTTTTCCATCTCTTTACATTCCTCTGAACCGAACAGATCGTTGTTTTGCCGGTGGTTAATTGAAGAGCCGAGGTGAACTTTGAAGGCGCGTTGCCTCGTTACACGTTTTTATTTTATTTATTTATTTTTTTTTTATTTATTCTTTATTTTAAGTTGGGTGGTATCTAGAAAATTACAAGTAAGTTTCTAATCAAATCCAACTGTCATAAAAACATTAAAAATATATATATTGAAAAAAAAGAACTGAGAAAAAAAAACTATGTACAATTTTTACAAGTGCAGATAGGTAAGACATTTTTTAGAGCATTTTTAAAGGAATCTAAATTTTCAAGCGATTTAATAGAGGATGGTAGTTTGTTCCAGGTTGAAACTGCTCTAAAGTCAAATGTGTTAACACCAAATGCACTATTGTATTTTTTATATAGAGGAAGAGAAAGAGTATGACCAGAACGAAGCTTATAACGTGACTGCAATGCCGTGAATATGCCATGCATGATACGTGGTCCAAGGCCATGTGTAGATTTAAATACTTCCATGAGGAGAAGTTTTAGGTTTCGTGCATGAATACTCACCGCATTACAGTCAGTTAATAAGTCGTCATATTCAGAGATGGTTTTGTTTTTCAAAGCACATAGTGCTCTGTGGTGGCATTTCTCAATAAGGCTGCTACCCCATTTACCGCAAAACATCCAGACTAATGGGCAATAGTTAAATGGTGAGAGAATATAGGAGTTTATAAGAAGTTTTGCTTGATCTTCTGATAAAAAATGTCTCACCCTTCTCAATGCCCTTAGTTTTTGGTTAGATTTTTTACATAATTCGGTGACGTGAGGAATAAAAGATAATTTTGCATCGATTTTTATACCCAGAAGTTTCACGACATCGACGTTCTTGATGTTGTTTTTACCAACAGGAAGAGAAACATCGGCGTTAAAAGTGCCGGGGTAAATAAGTTGAAACTTGGAGGGATTTGCAACCATTGAGTTATGCTTAAACCAATCAAGAACAATGCTTAGTTGGTGTAAAAGGTTTGCGTTAACTTCATCCAAGTTTGATCCAGAAGAAGATAAAGTATTATCATCTGCAAAATTTAAAATTTCATCTATGATATAAAATAGATCGTTTATGAATATATTAAAAAGTAATGGCCCAAGGATAGACCCTTGGGGTACTCCTAATAAAATATCGAGCCATGAACTTAAATGAGAACCTATACGAACTCTGTGCTTCCTATTGCTTAAATAGCTGTGCATTAATTGGACGGCACTCTCACTGAGCCCGTATGCCGAGAGTTTTGCCAAAAGTAAGTTGTGAGGTAAACAGTCAAAGGCTTTAGATAAGTCAATTAAGATTGCTCCCACTTTTTGGTCATTTGCTATAGCACTCTGCCAATTCCTCAACATGTTCAAAATGGCATGTTGAGTGCTATGACCTTTTCGAAAACCACACAAGAGTTTTGAAAAATGTGGTTCGAGATGGGCGTTTAATTGATTTACTATTAAACGCTCAAAGATTTTAGAAACAACTGGGAGTAAGCTTATTGGTCTATAATTGACCTTATCAGTAAGTGAGCCTTTTTTGAGAACAGGAGTGATATCAGCAAGCTTAAGCCTGTCTGGAAATGTCCCAGATTCCAGGCACTTATTAAAACATGAAGTTAAGAATGGAGCACAGACGTTTGCTGCAATTTTCAGCACACGAGTTGGTATAGTCCCACTTACAGATTTAGATTTATTTAGGCTTGAAATAACTTTGAGAACGTCAGTCTCTTCAACTCTGGAAAAATCAAAAACCTCGTCAGTGTTCCTTTGAGAAATTATTTCTTTGATACTTGGATGTTTTTCAAATGGTTTTATAAAATTTTTACCGGAACTCTGATTTGAGTTTTGACTATCCCAAGTTGGGATTTCGAGTGTCTCAGTAACCCTATTGAAATAAGAGTTTTTTATAAAAATAAGAGTTTTTTAAAAATAAGAGTTTTTTATAAAAATAAACTACAGAACATTCTTAGAAAACTTGTCAAAAATACTCAAAACATGGCGAGAATAAGAGCATGATTGTGAACATTTTTAGGCTTAAAAATCATAAAATAAGCTTAAAGCCAAAGGCTTCAAAATTGTGTCTGTTAAATGACGCGCCTTACGCGCCCACGCGCCCTACGCGCCTGAATTTCGACGCGCCTTTAAGTTTTGACGCACCTTCTTACGCGCCTTATTATCGATGTGCCCTAAATTTTTGACGCGCCTTACTTACTTGCCTTATTACCGACGCGCCCTGAGGTTAAGTATCAGTAGATAACTCAGGACGACGGACGAATTTTTGAAGCCTTCGTTCGCGCTACGGCACTTTTCTACAGGCTAACACGAAAGCTAGGCAGACATACCCCGGGCAAAAATATCGGATTTGCTCTAGAACGAGAAACTGAACGGAAACGTGTTCTAGGGCAAAACCGATATTTAACCTCGCTCATGGTTCTTTTCAAAGCAAGTAAGGAATTGTGTTTAATGTCAGCATATTTATTCTTCTTATAAGCATCTTCTTTATAAGAAACCAATCAATGGCTTTTGATTTGAGGGGATTAGGCTTTCGGTAAGCAGTATTTTCAAAGCAAGTAAGGGACTGTGCTTAACGTGGGCATATTTATTTTTCTTATATAAGCATCGTCTTTATAAGAAACCAATCAATAACTTTTGATTTGAGGGGATTAGGCTTTCGGTAATTAGTTCTTTAGCAAAGCCAGGAAAGAATTGTGCTTAACGTGAGCATATCTATTTTTCTTTTAAGCATCGTCTTTATAAGAAACCAATCAATAACTTTTCATTTAAGGGAATTTGGCTTTCGGTAATAACTTTTTTCATAAATCAAACATAGCATACTTTTTTTACAAGCATCATTTTCGTAACAAAACTTTCAATTAGTTTCCTTCAATCTGAATCTCCTATAATTCCTAACAATTTTTCTTTAATTATGTGATGCCGAAGCTTTTGTCAAAAATAGTTTACTTCTTTTTGAAGAATGGTAGAATATGTATACATAGGCAGGCATTACATTATTATTGGTCAGATAGGGCTGATGCGTAAGCATACTTTTAAAACTATTGATTTAAAGATGCATGGTAAGCAGCATTAACTATCGCTATAAATGTCCCCATAGCCCTGAATTTATGATAATTTAATAAGGAATGCTACTTTTAGCCTGAGTAATCGCCCTACCGTTACACTCTTATTTATTTATAAGCATAACGCTTAAAAGCACAATTTAGCTAAAATTTGGAAAATAATAAGGCATAATCAATTAAATGAACTCGCAAGAAAATAACACACTGAGAATTCAACCAGAAAATGAAATATTGATAAAACCATGTGTCATTGAGTCTATAAATAAATTTTTACGAAGTGTTTTTGATAAATATGATAAATGATAAAGAAATAAAATCACTTCTGTCTCATAGAGAATGCTAAAAAATTTGGATTAGAAATCAGAAAAAATGAAATGAACCGCCGTTGTTGTCGTCTTTTTTTGCAGAACATTCGCCTTTCACGTGCCGGGGGGCAATAAAAATCACGTCAAAATTTACAAAAATTTAAGGTAGTAATACTGTAAGGCACGTCAAAAATTTAGGGCCCGTTGATAATAAGGCGCGTAAGAGGGCGCGTCAAAATTCAGGCGCGTGGGCGCGTGGGCGCGTCAATAAATGGAAGGCGCGTGGGCGCGTCAATAAATGGAAGGCGCGTGGGCGCGTAAGGCGCGTCATTTAACAGACTCTTCAAAATTCTGGGTACCCGGTAGGATTTTTCCATCCAGTGGGGATAAACATAACGGACTGAAACTCGATGGGGATTGATTGATATTCCCATATTCTTATGGTTGGGGATTTAAATTCTTTTGTTTTCAGAAAGTTGTTTTTTTAAGTCAGAAAATTCAGTGGGGATGGGAAAAATAGCATAAGGTTATCGGGGGGAAAAATGTCGGGGGAAAGTGACGAAAATTTTGAGGGGGTGACGAAATTTTCCCCCGACGAATTTTTTCCCCGATATTTCATCAACCGACCAAAACTTTTACCCGAATTTTTTTATCCCCGACCAAAACTTTTACCCAATTTTTTAAACCCCAACCAAAATTAAAATCTTTCCCCGATAAGGTATTTTGCAGTGAGGATTGGTTTATTTGATTATTGTCAGTGGGGACAAAAATTGGAGGAGATTTCCCACCGGAGTAAATTTCCTACCGGGAACTATATTTTGGACAATTTTTCCAGTGGGTCTGTGAGAAGGAGGTGTTTATATTAAAGTTCCTTTTCGAATTTAGTCGCAAAGTAGAATTAGTATAGACGTTTTAGTGTAAGTAAGGGATGTGGCGACGTGGTGACCTTAAAGAACGTTGCGGTAGAAAATATACAAAAAATATTGACGAATATGAAATATGGAAAAGTTCAAGTGACCCGGACGTGATTTGAACACGCAACCTTCTGATCTGGAGTCAGACGCGCTACCATTGCGCCACCAAGCCACGGAAAGTTTACGGGTTTTTCTCAAATTTATTTGAGCTAGAATCTGCTGAAATTTTGCACACTTGATCCTTGAGTGAATCCCTAGGGTAGTTTTTTTCATTTTTAAGGGCGTGGTCACGAGTTTTAGTCCCAAAGGAGGCTAAAACTTTGGGGCAGCGTGCAGACGTCAAAAAATAGTCGGGTTTGGCTGAAATCTTGCACACTTGTTCCTTGAGGAATACCTGGGGGTATTTTTTTCATTTTTGGAAATTTTTTCAATTTTAAGGGCGTGGTCACAATATTTTGCCAAAACGAGGCTATAACTTTGGGGCAGGCTGGAGGTTTTTCAAAAACTGTCCGATTTTCTTGAAATTTTGCACACTTGATCCTTGAGTGAATACCTGGGGGTGTTTTTTTCACTTTTTGAAATTTTTCAATTTTAAGGGCGTGGTCACAATATTTCGCCAAAACGAGGCTAAAACTTTGGGGCAGCCTGCAGACGTCAAAAATGGTCGGATTTGGCTGAAATTTTGCACACTTGTTCACTTGTTTTTTTCATTTTTTGAAATTTTTCAATTTTTATTTTTCGAAAATTATCATTTTTGGGGGCCTGGGGACGAGTTTTTAGCCTAAACGAGGCTAAAACCTATTTAAGAAATGCTAAGATTCTCCTTAGCCATTAAGTTTACAATTGGGCCTACGAATGATTTCAAAGATACTGAAGTTGAGCCAGTGCGGTTATGCCACTTTTCTTCACTGATTTTTCTATTCTTGATATGCGTAATTCAAGAAAACACTCGGAGTCAAAGTGTTTTTGGGTGTTTCCAATAGGGAAAATGACGTATTGTATTTTTATTAGTCACCAAATAACAATATTATAAAGAGCGTCTACTTGCAACAGTAAAAAATTCGTTTTTGTTTTGGAAAATATAAAAAGATAAACTTGAGAATGTCCCGGGGGGGGGGGGAGAAAACAACCAAAAACACTCCAATCTTTTCAAAAGAATTGAAGCTAAGTATCTGAGTATCTGAAAAAGATAAACACGAAGGCCACACACACAGTATCGAAAAGTGAAATGCCAAAGCTGAAAAAAAGTTTTGTTTGTTTTAACCTTTCCAACGCGCAACATTTTTCTATCTTCAGCCCGTCAGCGCGCAACGTTTTTTGATGAAAACAATCTGCCATCGGAATATCAGATAACCGACCGACTAGTCTAGCAAGCTAGACGACTAATCTATACATAGAAATAAAGCAAAAAGTAATGAATGGAACAATTTTAGTCGTCTAGAAACCTTTGTGCACTAACTCCAAACAAAAGAAAAGTGTCAATATTGCAATTATAATTTTTTCCTGCTCAAAATAATTCTTGAGAAAAAAAATATGTGTGGATTTGTGTATTGAAAGTTTTTCATTTGAGTTGATTTCGTTTTGAGAGTTTGTTGTTGCTTGATAAATTGTTTTCTCGCTACGCAAGTTTCTGCGTAGCTAGCCCCTGTATCTATAAGGCTGGAACACCGGATTCTTCCAGTCGTTTATACAAACTAAATCCCGTATTATTATTAGTATTGGTATTATTAGTATTACACGCATTATAAACGACTCCAGTCTACCGACCGACCGACCCTCTTTATTGGGTATCTTGGCCCGTAAAACAACAAATTAAATTGGCCTCGCCTTACGTAATAATCGTATAGGTATAATCATATAACACCCACATTACTGTTTTATTATAAACGACTCAAGTCTATTGTGATTGATTGATACTCACGAATTCCAGCAATCTGATATTCAAGGTAAATTGGATTTTTATCGAATTGTCAAATTGTGTATATATCCAATTCCCGGGGGGGGGCACTGGGTTTGCGGACTGACGGTATGTGCGGGCCAAAAATTGGCTTTTAAAATTGCACCCTTACAGTGCAGCAAAAATCAGTGAAAACCATACCCTTAGAGTGCATTTTCCCCCAAATTTTCGATCCCTCTCGTGCAAAAAATGGTCAAAATTCTAGCATTTTTGGTCAAAATATCTAGATTTTTCAAGAATTTTCTGAAATTTCTACCCTTACAGTGCATCTCTAGTTTTTCCGATCCTTACAGTGCATTTTAAACATATTGGAAAAGGTACCCTTAGGACCCGCACATACCCGTCGGTCCTTTTTCTCAGCTGCCCCCCTCCCCGGGATCGAATTACAATTGACAACGTCGTATTATTGATTATATTATCTAATTTTTCATCAATGTTGTCATCCTTCTCACAGGTTGGATTATTGACGTTGATCTTTCAATCGTCATACACGTTTGACAGTACAGCAAAGAAGAATGTTGAGAATGAAATCTTGCAACAACTCGCATCATCCCTCACTGATCATCATATGTATTGGGTGTTGTACAGAATCACACGACAAGCTTCTAAATTGGTATGTCAATCCTTCCTTCTTGTGTTCCTAACTCTCTTATAAGGGTCCCTTATATCTCTCCAATACCGGATGGTCTATATTATACATAAACTCATTACAGTTTTCTTTCGCTTATTCAGACTATTTTTCGAATCCCTCTATAGTTCGAAATTATTCTCAGTCCCTGAAGAAAACCCTCTTGAAATACTTTCTACAATTCGAATCTCTCTGAAATTCGAACAAATAAGATTCCCGTACAAATTCGAATTGGCCAGATAGATATTTTTTTTACTGTCGTGTTTTTATTGCTACTTTAATTTGGATACCCAGAGTAGATCAAATTGCCATAGGGTAAAATAAGCGAGACCTTCGGATGTGTTGCCCAGAGAGTTTGAAAGTTTTTGCCCAAATTTTCGTTTCGACGCAAACATGAATTTCACACTGCTGGCAAATATCCTCACTTTCAATCTGCCAGTAAGCATCTTGTCTAGTACCAATCCAATCTGTTTTTTACAGGGGTTACCAAACATTGTTGCAAGCTTATTGAAGCTCCTCGCATCAAAGGTACGGATTATATTCTGTATTTCTGTAAAAAAATTAATTGTCTTAATTGCTTCAAATAAGGGCTCGACGCTGTTTGAACTGAAATGATAAATTGAAAGCAGACACTTCATATAATGTGTTTTTTATTTCAATGCATCCGTGTAAAAAAGATTTCTATACACAAGCGGAGTTGATAAGTGTGTTGGAATGTTATGAAGATTTTTCGTGATCCACATTCTTATGTCCCTTTGTTAGGTTGCATCGGAAAGTTTATACTTTTGGCTCAACTCCTTACAACACTTTCACGAAGGGGAATCGTTACTTTCACAAAACACTGACTCATCAAACGGCAAATTATTGGAGAAATTGTCCGCGTCACATGACCATTATCAAGAAGGGTTGACCAACCTTAAGGTAAGATTTCTCGAAAAATATACATTCTGCTGAGCTGCATGGACCACTGACCTTTATCTATCCCTGGACCAAGTTACTCAATGCCGGCCAAGCAAAAATATTTGATCGGAGTTTTTTTGAAATTGGCAATCACGGAGAGAGCGCTAGATCTAGTTTCGCTTGTACACTAATGATGTAGTCGTTTGTCGTTAGGCAAAGTTTCAAACACTACAATAGCTTCTTTGCGGGTACCAACTTTCAAAAAAACTCCGATCAAAGGTGGCGGGTATAGTTTGGTCCAGAGATAGATAAAGGTCAGTGGCATGGACTGGCTGTTTAAAAGTTTTGTTTCAGTAGAATAGATATTTCAATACGCAAACTTACATATAGGTATACGAAATGACCGAATACTACCGAGTACGAAATTCAACATTTTGATACAGACAATTCTCTTTAATTCGAACGTCACTGTTATCTCTTCAACAGAGAAGTGAAATATAATGCCTGTAATTCGGATCTACCACTTGTTTGAAAAAGATTCTGTCCCCAGTGGAGTCAACTGTAGCTGAGTGATTAACCGCCAAAATCTTTTTGAATTCTTTTCCTCTCTTTTCAGGCTGCAATCACGACCGATCATCCATTATATTTCCAATTCAAGTACGCGCGTCTTCGAGCAGACACGTTGCGGGCGTACAGTCAACTCCTGGCGTGTTGTTCAGTGTTCAAGTTAAACCCACCGCCCAGCAACGCCTTCATACAAGCCTCGAAGACCGGGCAAGACCCGTACCAATTCAGTAGAGTTGCCGTACAGGTAATTATTATTCCCGCATTTTTTTATATTCTGAAGCACAATCTCAATCAACCACTAAAATTAAAGAATTATATTTCCCCGTTCGAGCTCGAAATAAAATATTGAAATAAAGAATATTAGTTTATGGAGAAATGGAGTCTTGCTTGAAGTCAGTGCACTCTAAACATTAAACTTCTAATGAATAATTTCTTCAATCCTAGTTTCAGAATTGTGCAGCGAAGTTCAGTGGAGTAGCTTATGGATATCAGAACTTGCACAAAGTCTCCTTCAATGCTGATCAAACAACTCTCAATACCATACGATGGTGAGTTTTCCCTTTAAACTTCAATACCTTCATTTAGCGACACATCGCGACCTAATTGGGGGTTCTACCCCTCGGATGAATAAGTGATCAAAGAACTGGAGATTTTTTCTCAGTCTTGATTACTTTTAAAAGCAGTAAAATCAAAAATATCAGAAGGGGGTAGGGTATTTGCCAGGGGTGCACTCGATTTAAAAACGGCCGTATGGGTGGCCCGAAATTAGGCAAATATGAGTAAGCTTGGGCGAAAAATCAACCCTTACGGTGATTTTCTTGAAGATTTTCGTCCATTTTAAGGCCAAAATTTGCCCAAGAAACTTTGGTTTCTCGACATTTTACATTCTCACAATGCACTTTGTCTTGTATTCTCTCATTTCGACCCTTAAGGGCTTTCGACCTTGAGTGCCCTAGGTATTTGTACTTCGATAAGAAGGACTTTAGACCAGGCCTACGTATCGTAAAGTTAGAGTCGTCAGGGTGGGCGAGCAAATTTTCGAATGATGAGAATAGATAAAAAAATTCACTCCATTAAGAATTAGTGAATAAGATTTTAGAGGAAAATCCAAATAAAAAGAAAAATTACATGGTAACCCCGTACAATAAAAGCGGTAATTCCACTCAAAGAAGGAAGGAAGGAAGTGAATATCATCATGTTTCCTGTCCTCATCAGCTTGGTATTGGTTATCTCCAATCATGGTTGCGTCACTCCTATTGAAACGTTCATCAGTACGATTACTGCGACAGCGCCACCATCGACGATTAAATATGCTAAATCGAGAACCAACTACTACTCGAACTCAACTGCCACTTTTAGTATTGTCCTAAGTGGTGATATCGAAACGAACCCTGGACCAACAGCTCCCAATAACAAACCGAAATGTACGGTATGCTCTAAAACTGTCGGAACGAACCGTAAACGATTCGAATGTGAAATCTGCTTTTCAATGACCCATATTACTTGCTCCGAAATATCAAAAACTCAGCAGAAACATTACAATGCTATCAAACCTTATTCGTGGATATGCTCAAATTGTTTCTGTAGTGAACTACCCTTTTACAAAGAAAGGGAGCTTCCCATACACAAAGTAATGAACCCAAACCCTGTGCAAGATATTATCGATCCTCACACTGAAGTTCTTCAAAATCACAAAAACCGCATCTCTATTGGTCACCTGAACACCCAATCACTTCTACCCAGTCTTGGAGAGTTCTCAATTGTCGTCAATAAATATAACTTAGATATCTATACCATTAGTGAATCGTGGTTACAAAACAATGAAAAACAAATAAGCCTTGCCGAACTGGAGGGTTACAAACTTTTCTACAAAAACCGTGTCGGAAAACGTGGAGGAGGTGTAGCCATTTATGTCAAAGATACGATTACTCGTCACGAACGTAAAGATATTACCAAAAACCATAAAGACCTTGAGGTAGTTATTGTTGAGGCTAAAGGCAAAAATAAAAACAATTCGTATTTGATCGTAACTGTGTATCAGCCAAGTTCCAAAGAAGAAGATAAGTTATTATGGCTTGAAAAGTTTGATAAGTTATTGGCTGATTTGAATGTTAAATGGAACGGACCAATCTTTATCGCAGGAGACACCAACATTGACCTGATTGGAGAGATCAAAGAATCTACCAGGAGATATAAAGACATTCTTTACTCCATGAATTTGAAGCAACATATCACCAAGGCTACAAGACATGGGAAAACTTTAATTGATCACATTAGTAGTAATATCTCAACCAAAATCATCCATACTGATGTAATTCACACTGACGAAGTAAGTGATCATGATATGCCATACGTTATTGTTAACATAAAAAAAGAACGCTTTCAACCGAGATATAAATACATTCGAGACGAAAAGAATTTTGACATCAATTCTTTCACATCCGACTTTCAACAACTTCCGTTATCCCTTGTATTTAGCTTCGACGACCCCAATGATCAGATATCGATTCTCAATAAACTTGTATATGACTGTATCGAATCACACGCTCCATTGAAAAGAGTACGGATAACCAGGCCGATTGCACCGTGGATGAAAGATCCAAAAATTATTCAAGAACGTCAATTACTCGAAGATGCACGTGCGAACAAAAACGTTAACAATGATCATCATGCACGCTATAAAGAGATTCTTAAAGCATACAAAAAAACTGTAAAGAGCTTAAAAAACGAATTTCTTCGGAAAGCTCTATCTTCGAAAAATCCATCGATAGTCTGGAGAACAATTGACCGAATTTTAACCAAGCAGAACACTAAAATAAACCACGAACCTTCCGACATGAACAATTACTATTGTAATCTTGCTTCTAACCTCACAAAAAAACCTAATAAACCTGCAAATTATGATAATTTACTGGGTAACCCAACCATCGAAAATGATGAGAATGTTTTTACAATCAAGCATACGAATTATGAAGAGGTCTTGAGTATACTTAAAAAACTGAAAAATGATTGCTCAAGCGGGTATGACAATATACCGGTACGATACCTGAAGCCAGTCAATGAGTATCTTGTATCTCCTCTTGTTAACATTATTAACAATTCAATTGATAAACATTTATTCCCAGATAAGTGGAAGATTGCTCGAGTCAGCCCAGTCCCAAAAATTGACCATCCAACGAAATTAAAAGACTACAGACCAATATCAATCCTACCGGTTTTATCGAAAGTCTACGAACGTGTTATTTTAACACAATTATGCGATTTCATTGAAAGGAATTCACTTTACTGTCCAAATCAATCTGGATTTCGGAAAGGGCACACCACAACAACGCTACTCTTAAAACTACGTGATGATATAATCAAAGCTATGAATAAAAGTGAAATTACACTATCAATTCTTATCGACTACTCCAAGGCATTCGATACGATCGACCATTTTACCCTCATTGATAAACTTAAAAAGTTAAACTTTAGTTCCATGTCATTGCAAATCATTATAAGCTATCTCACAAACCGTCAGCAATTTGTGCAAGTGAACGATAAAAGATCACCCGTTCAACCCATTCACTTTGGTGTCCCTCAAGGCAGTTTTGGGTCCAGTTTTATTTAACCTATATGTTACCGAATTATCTGACCAAATCTCCTCTCTCAGTATCCAATATGCTGATGACACAACGCTTTATCGTCACTCAAAAATTCGTGATATACTTCAATGCATCCGGGAAATCGAGACTGATATCGAATCACTTTCCACCTGGTCAGCTGATCATAATCTCTTGTTCAATGCTGATAAACTGCAATACATCATCTTTTCAACCAAACGTCTAGCGTCATATCACAAATTATGTAGTGACTACTCGTATCTTATTTCTTGTTCAAAAAAATCAATTGAACAAAAAGATGTCGTCAAGCTTCTTGGTCTTCATTTTGATAAAAGTCTATCCTGGTCCGACCATATCAACCAAATTATAAAATCCAGTCATGGTACCATTCGAGCTCTTCGTAATTTCCAACGTTTCACACCATTTAAAGTTCGGAAATCACTCGCTGAAGCTATAGTGCTATCGAAAATAGCGTACTCCATAGTCGTATTCGGACAGATCCCCGATTACTTATTAAATCGTCTGCAACGTATACAGAACATTGCTGCAGGATATGTCCTAAACCGATATGCCACACTGAAAGACGTTGTCGATCTGCAATGGTTGCCAATAAAAGAGCTTATTGATTTTAATGTTTCCAAACTTGTTTACAAGGCCCTTAATGATAAAAAATGGCCTTCATATCTTTCTTTGGTGAAAGTAACTCAGCCTCGGAAGCTTCGCTCACAGGATGATGGTATTAAAATTGATTTTGGCTTATCTAAGACATTTCAGGACCAAGCTCAAATTTTTAACGAACTCCCGAAAAATATCAGGGAAATCAAAGACCTGAAAGAATTTATTAAAGAATCCAAATTGTTTTTTAAATCTAGGGCACATACTCGTGCAACACAACAATAAAATTTTAACTTTATGAAAATCTATTTTTACTTTATTACTTTACTAAATATTTCCACTACTATTGCCACTATCCTTTTGCTAGTCCCTATTTCGATACAATCTACATTTAGCCTTTGTCCTAGTTATTCCAATTCCATTTCATGTCTATCTAGTGGTCTAGTTTTAATAAAATTTTATCCAGAAAATTTGTAAAAATATTTATATTTATTAATACTATTTATTCTTTAGTGCTTTTTATTTTGATATTTATGTTTAGGGGGAAGAACAATTTTGTATGAAATTGAGCCTAATAAATGATAATAATAATAATAATAATAATAAAGTTTCTATTCGATTGTTCAGATAAAAAACTTCTCACTCATCTTTATCTTTCTCATCCGTCTAGTTTACAGGAGAGTTGCCAACTGATGGTGGAAGCCATCGAATCTCTCTTCACACCTATAAACCACCACCAACAACAACGGTAGTTATTTTTGTTATGTTATGGGGTTGGGAAAATACTTAAATCAGTCGAGCCCGGTAGAATTTCTGATTAGTAAACGTATTTTTCATGAAGGGGATCATCACAAGGATCGGAGAGAAGTGAAGAAGAAGAAAGAAAGATAAGTGACAATTTATTCTGTCGAAATGTCACCAAAACCAACCTTCACATCCTGCAACAACTACAGGTGGGCAACGTTTTTCACTCACCCTCTCTCTCATTAATCTCATCCATTCAATCAACATCATACTTGATGAATTTGCTCTTACGGACGTTTCTTAGTTATGTCTATCTGGTCGGAGGTTATGTAATTGCCAATTTCATTTATGGGATGAATATTGAGCTCACTATCTCGAGATTTAGTTCTTACAGATGACTTGAAAAATTTCTCTTACTTTATAGAATTCGAAGACAGAACATCTCTCGATCAAGGTGTGACACTTTTAAACTCTTCCAAATTTTAACATTTTTAATAAGAGAACATCCTCAAATTGCGAAAATGCTGTTTTCATAGCTCCAATAATCGTTACACCAATCTTTATGTTGGCTACACGCATCCCCCCTGATATATTTTGATATTGGGGATGCTCATCTTGTATAAAATTCCCCTCCGAGAGTTACCTCCGTCTTTGTGATTTTGAGTTTTAGAAACTTGTTTAGCTTGATTAGTAGAGTTTTATATGAGAGATCTTAAAATTTCATTAAATTTGAATTAAAAATTGAATTGCTAGAAGTTGATTCAGTCATTAGATTTCTAAACCCTTTTAAGAAAATTGAAACCGATTACGCTAAATTTTGGGGTAATCCTCGGACGGGAATTTTATACATGATTAGCATCCCCTAACCAATATATATCAGAGGAGACCCACGCAGCTTAATCTTTGTCCTCTCAAGATCAATGTCTTTTGATGCCCTTAGCAAGCTAATAAGTTTTATTTCTTCTTCACTTTTTGCAGAACATCAACGTGTTGACGACTATCATCCAATCACAATTGAATATCGCTTTCTCATACCCTCAATTCTTCTACAAGCGACAACAAAACACTCAAATACAGGTCAATTATGTTCTATTTTACCTTCACTTAAATCATGTTCAATTCTGTGTGAAGCCGGAGCAAGAAATATGAGAACTTGCACGAGAAAGTACGTTTTCATAAGCTACTCGAACCAAAAGTGTTTTAGTGGAATTAGGGAAATCATCTACATCAAACTACATCCTTAACTGAATTTCATGGTGGTCGCCAGATCGAAGTATCAACGCATTTATTTAGCCTAGTCCGAATTGCAGACCTCTACCTCTTGACCTATAAAGAGCACGAATTCGTTAGTGCCAGTAGTCTATTTTTAACCTAAATTATGCGGAATGTCTAAACCGACTTTTTCCGGGACCAGGTCAGGCTTCTTATTCAATCGATATCATTAAAAATTCATTGAATAACCTTTAACAGAAAAGAGAATTTAAAGTTATTTTTTTCGTTTTCTTTCTCCAGCTTTCAGTTTCACCGTGCAATCATATGATGGAAGATCCCTTCCTCATTCATCTCAATCACCAAATGACCATCAAAGTCGAAGGTGTCATTCTCAACCAACCACAATCAGGTATGTTGCAATTCTCCGACTTGTGTTACACCACCGTGAGCGCTGCAAAAAAAGTTTCTTTCAAGTAGATTTTTTCGAGTTCTCTGACTTTTAACAAATAAGCTCGTTTCTATAAAAAGACAAAAGTTTTGACGTTTAGCAGGTTTTGCTACCAGATGTTTTGCATTTTTAGCAGTCGAAAGCAGGTCTTGTTTCTATGAATAAATAATCTTGTTTGTTTTTTTCAGTTTATTTCCGCCGAGCGTCCGAGGTTCGAATCCAATTGAAGATGCGACCAAATGATAATGTGAAAAATCCTTCGAACGAACATAAGGTAATATTCACGAAATCAATGATTAATATTAGTCGGACATCCTTTTGCGTCCTTTTTTTACTATTTGACTGTGTTGAAAGAACTAATTTTTGCCGCGTGATCACGTAAAGTTAATTTTTGATCTGAAATTTCTCAAGTTGAAATTGGGACCCATATGGTGAAATTTTCTGTAAAATTTTCCTTCAAAATTCAACTCGCTTGCTGTCCCATTAATGATTCTTTTTTAACATCAACTTTCTTTCTCGTTATTAGCCAGTTCAAGTGGAGGATTTTGTTTTGAAAGAAAGCACACCACCGCACTACGATTTCTTCAGCGCCCAATTTCTGGTACCTTTCAAATATGTTGGTCGTCACACTATAAAGATCAGTACAGGTTTGACAGACGAACATGGTGTAGATTGGGACGCCGGTCCTAGTTACACCGTATTTGTTGATGTGCAGGAGCCTGGGGCGCATGCTCGCAAAAGATGACACTGACTCGTTTGTTGGAAATTCTTCAAATAATCGATTGTAAAATTTATTATGCCTTTTTTTTAAATATTAATGTCACTTAATGTGGCGAATAGAAATATAACCATATAAGACAACGATGCAAGTTTATGTTGGCGCTTTCCGTTTTTGGACCTACCCCGGTGGAGATCCTATAAATTAACCTCTGTCCGATTTTTTGCACAAAGATTTGTAACTATAAACCCTCGAATGTGATGGATTTCTGATGGAGCCCGATATTCGAAAAAATAATTTTTTGGGCAAATTTGGGCCAAAAAGCGTTTTTGGACTTTGGGGAAATCACCTTTTATTGCAATAGGGAAATCACGCTGAATAAAATATTTAGATTTTGTTGAAGTGTTTGGAAAATAACTGACTCCTGGATGTTACTCCAAACTTCCCTCTCTTGGAAAATAAGAACAGATACTTTGAAAATTTCACCGCTCTTGACCAAAAAAGTGCATTGCCAAAAATGGTATACAATACAAACATAGAAAGTAAGCGTTTAAGTAAAAAAACAGACATTAAACCTGTAAGATACACTATTTTTTATAAGCATAACGGTTATACGCATATTGAGGCTCAAACTCGATAGAAAATAAGCATGATGATAAGCATACCTCCAATCTGAAATGCAAATAAACTTGTGCAACTTTTGTAAAACGCTTACCTGTTTAGGGTTACTTTTAAAGCTGATTTAGCTTTCTTAGACCAAAGATTTTCGCCTGCGGGTACATAAAAACTAATTCTTTGAGCCGAATCAAAGTTCCGACTTAAAAATTCGAAATTTCCATGAACCCAAAGAAAACAACAAAACGAAGTCTAAGCATATAAATAAGCATAAATTAGGGAGATTTTACTAAGCATACTGAGCCTCGACCTGATTTCCCGTATGCTTATAAAAGAAAAGAGTGTATCAACCAAAAAGTGACCGACCTGAAACCTTCCCCATTTAATTCTATTACTAGTGAAAATTTCTTAGGACTTTCGCCTACAAGGAAATGAAGAAGATGGTTGAAGGCTTTGAGATTTTGTTCGGATTAAGATGTCAGTAAAAAGGTACGGAATCGTGAATATCTGTCTCATTGTGTCCAAGAAATTCGGATGAGCTCAACTTTCCAGCATTTTCGGCAGGAAAAGTATGTTTATTGAAAATTGGGCTCTGTTATATTTTAGGCATTGCCATTTTGAATCACTGTGCGAAATTTCATAAACAAATATAAATTACAGCTCGAGAAATTCAAGAGATACCGTTTTCCCGTCGATCCTCGGCTGTTCCGGTGATTTTTAGAAAGATCCGGCTTCAAAAATCAGTTTTATTGACAATTGAATCATGCTTGATGGTGGCATGGATTTATTATAGAGATTCTGGAAAGACATCGAACGAAACAGCGGAGAGCGAAGTATTGTCTTTATTCCATTGTTTCAGAAAACAATCTATGTACAATCATGGTCGTAATATTTGAGAACAAAGGGAAATCCACCGGGAAGTTTTGAAACCACAATCGATGCACTAAAGTAGGTTGGAAGAGTTTTAACATGAGACCTAAGACTTAGGATCTGAGGATCCAAAAGTTCAAAAATGGTCCAATAAGGCTCATAATATAGCCTGGAGGTCTATAAACCCGAGCCAAATTGAAATATCCGATTAAATTTGAGAGATGGCCCAAAATCGACTTTCTCGCCCGAACTCCAAATTTCGAAAAACGAGGAAATAGGCTTAAAGTCTGTCTCGAAATAATTTGCAGCTGGAGAAAAAGATGACTGTAACTTTTGATAGAATTCGAATCAAGTTGCGGTTTTGTGCTCGTTAAAAAGATATTCGTGAGTGGAATATTATCAAGTAAAAAAATTGAGAAAAAAAAAGAAAAAGAAAATGAAAAATGAAGAAGAAAAAAATCAACTTCTTGTAGAAATGTGGTATAATTATCATTTTCACAGGAGTGACTCTTCAATCTTAGATCATCATCACTGTGAAAAAATTTTTCAAAAATATTCATTTAATCAAAAGATATCAAACAAAGTTTATTGCTGGTTGATCGACAAAAGGCAGGTTTTTTCGTTTTTTTTTGTCGTTTTTTACTACTTTATAGAGTCAACCAGCAATAAATTTTGTTTGATATCTTTTGATTGAATGAATATTTTTGAAAATTTTTTTGACAGTGATGATGATCTAAGATTGAAGAATCACTCCTGTGAAAATGATAATTATACCACATTTCTACAAGAAGTTGATTTTTTTCTTCTTCATTTTTCATTTTCATTTTCTTTTTTTTTCTTAATTTTTTTACTTGATAATATTCCACTCACGAATATCTTTTTAACGAGCACAAAACCGCAACTTGATTCGAATTCTATCAAAAGTTACAGTCATTTTTTTCTCCAGCTGCAAATTATTTCGAGACAGGCTTTAATTCTCGATACATTTCGACCATGATTGTACAGGTTTTGCCCGCAAAGGACAACTGTCATGGCGGCTCGAGGGACTCTGATTTTGGAAAATGATTAATAATACTCTTATTTCTAAAAAGTTATCTAACCTTTTCTTTTTGTAGTTTCGATGGCCAAAAGTTTGAAAATAAATGCTACTAGAATACAAAGCGAATATATTTATGAAATCTGGTGTGAGAAAAACATCACCAGACGAGTGAAAACAATCGGCTGGGAATATCTTTCTAATATATTTCTTCAAGAAGAGCTGAGATATATTAGACGTGAGTCTCATAGCTCCACTGTGGTATGAAAATCTTTTGGTGGTGCGGTGGATTTTTTGAGGTTGAAGTTTAAAAATTTCTGGTGTCAATATTCAATTTCTTATACATAGCATGTTTTTACATCTTTCTTGTAATTTAAAACGTCATAAAACGACATAAGTAAATAACTATTTGAGTTTGAATCTCGGAGGAGAACTTAAAGTCTAATTTGGGAATTGGATAACTATATTTAGATGAGAAATGCAATTAAAGTGCGGGTCAGTCTGGGGTTTTTATAAGACACAAATACTTTGAATTTTACAGAACAGCAAGAAAAGCATTTACTTGCTCACCTCAAAATTCATTTAAACAAAAGACTTAGATTTGGCAAAAATAAATGTAATGTAAAATATAGAAACACTATTACCTCTACAATATTCATTTATCAAAGGTCCCAAAGGTCCCGAGGTCCCGAGATGAGAATATACCAAATACAACCCAAAATATACATATACCCCCTTGGTCCCAAAGGTCCCGAGATGAGAATATACCAAATACACCCCAAAATATACATATACCCCCTTGGTTTCCAAAGGTCCTGAGGTCCCGAGATGAGAATATACGAATAAATACACTCCAAAATATACATATACCCCCTTGGTTCCAAAGGTCCCGAGATGAGAATATACCAAATACACCCCAAAATATACATATACCCCCTTGGTTTCCAAAGGTCCTGAGGTCCCGAGATGAGAATATACGAATAAATACACTCCAAAATATACATATACCCCCTTGGTCCCAAAGGTCCCGAGATGAGAATATACCAAATACACCCCAAAATATACATATACCCCCTTGGTTTCCAAAGGTCCTGAGGCCCCGAGATGAGAATATACCAATAAATACACTCCAAAATATACATATACCCCCTTGGTCCCAAAGGTCCCGAGGTCCCGATATAAGAATATACCAAATATAACCCAAAATATACATATACCCCCTTGGTCCCAAAGGTCCTGAGATGAGAATATACCGAATACACACCAAAATATACACATACCCCCTTGGTCCCAAAGGTCCCAAGGTCTCAAGATGAGAATATACCAAGTACACCCAAAAATATGCATATACCCCCTTGGCTCCAAAGGTCCCGAGATGTGAATATACCAAATACAACCCAAAATATACATATACCCCCTTGGTCCCAAAGGTCCTGAGGTCCCGAGATGAGAATATACCAATTACACCCAAAAATATGCATATACCCCCTTGGCTCCAAAGGTCCCGAGATGTGAATAAACCAAATACAACCCAAAATATACATATACCCCCTTGGTCCCAAAGGTCCTGAGGTCCCGAGATGAGAATATACCAATTACACCCAAAAATATGCATATACCCCCTTGGCTCCAAAGGTCCCGAGGTCCCGAGATGAGAATATACCAAATACACCCAAAAATATGCATATACCCCCTTGGCTCCAAAGGTCTCGAGGTCCCGAGATGTGAATATACCAAATACAACCCAAAATATACATATACCCCCTTGGTCCCAAAGGTCCTGAGGTCCCGAGATGAGAATATACCAAATACACTCCAAAATATACATATACCCCCTTGGTCCCAAAGGTCCCGAGGTCCCGAGATGAGAATATACCAAATACACCCAAAAATATGCATATACCCCCTTGGCTCCAAAGGTCCCGAGGTCCCGAGATGTGAATATACCAAATACAACCCAAAATATACATATACCCCCTTGGTCCCAAAGGTCCTGAGGTCCCGAGATGAGAATATACCAAATACACCCAAAAATATGCATATACCCCCTTGGCTCCAAAGGTCTCGAGGTCCCGAGATGTGAATATACCAAATACAACCCAAAATATACATATACCCCCTTGGTCCCAAAGGTCCCGAGATGAGAATATACCAAATACACTCCAAAATATACATATATCCCCTTGGTCCCAAAGGTCCCGAGGTCCCGAGATGTGAATATACCAAATACACTCCAAAATATACATATACCCCTTGGTCCCAAAGGTCCCGAGGTCCCGAGATGAGAATATACCAAATACACCCAAAAATATGCATATACCCCCTTGGCTCCAAAGGTCCCGAGGTCCCGAGATGTGAATATACCAAATACAACCCAAAATATACATATACCCCCTTGGTCCTGAGGTCCCGAGATGAGAATATACCAAATACACTCCAAAATATACATATACCCCCTTGGTCCCAAAGGTCCCGAGATGAGAATATACCAAATACACCCAAAAATATGCATATACCCCCTTGGCTCCAAAGGTCTCGAGGTCCCGAGATGTGAATATACCAAATACAACCCAAAATATACATATACCCCCTTGGTCCCAAAGGTCCTGAGGTCCCGAGATGAGAATATACCAAATACACTCCAAAATATACATATACCCCCTTGGTCCCGAGATGAGAATATACCAAATACACCCAAAAATATGCATATACCCCCTTGGCTCCAAAGGTCCCGAGGTCCCGAGATGAGAATATACCAAATACACTCCAAAATATACATATACCCCCTTGGTCCCAAAGGTCCCGAGGTCCCGAGATGAGAATATACCAAATACACCCCAAAATATACATATATCCCCTTGGTCCCAAAGGTCCCGAGGTCCCGAGATGAGAATATACCAAATACATCCCCAAAATATACATATACCCCATTGGTCCCAAAGGTCCCGAGGTCCCGTTACTTGTACTTTGAAAGAAATAATTATTGAAGAAAGAAAATAATAATCTAGAAACAGGTGTTATTCTTTGTCAAAACAAGTTCATTACACAATTTAAAAAAATTAAAATCTACTCATTATTTCCACAGTAATGATTCCAAAAATAATTTACCTAATAAAATATTTTATCCAAATTAAATTGGGTCAGTTTGATTTGCTGTCCCTTTGTCTAAAGAAGAATTTTTTGCTTTCAAACTTTATTTTGAAATGTATTTATACGATCTTATCTTTAAAAAAATTTTTTGCCAAGATTAATATTATGCTTTCCAAGACGGGTGAAAACTGATTTGTATTGAACCTCTAGATTCAAACGGAAGCAATATGAAAGATCACTTACCTAATGAAATGGGTGAAAGTAAAAGCTGGAAATAAACCAGAGAGAAGCTTTTCCGACGTTCAACGAATTTCTCAAAGGCTTTCAGAGCAGTATTACTTTTTATATGAGAAAGAAAACTACGATAAGAAACTGAAACGTTTACAAGCATGGGCACAAGCAAAATAATTGTTATCAAAAAGATAAGTCACAAAATTCTGCAAAAAAGAAAGCTGTCCTTTCTCCCAATCAGAACTAAAGTAACAAGTAAAGTATCAGGCTGAAAGTTATTCAAAAAAAATCAATAGTTATTTGTAATAAGTGAAGAGAAGAAAAATCCTGATAATCTTACGTTCTATCTTCAATTTTCTTTCAAACTATTCGTTTTTTTTGTAAAAAAATGAAGATGCTAAATTTAAAACATACTAAAATAAAAAAATCAACCTAAAATTTGTAATTGTATTTTCAATTTTTATTTTCCTTTTACTCCAAAAAGAGAATATTCCCAAAGCCCGTATTCATCAATCGTTGTAATTCCTCGCAAATTTCTACAATAGTCCAGTTTTTCTGATTAAAAACGACAAAAAATTGTCGGAATCCCGACCGTTTACCGACAACCCAGCAATCGTTCATCATTTTGGTAGCAATTTCACAAGAGGTGTTTTTGGATAACTCGATATCTTTATGAATATCGATCAAAAGTTTCATGATTTCCGGAGACACTCCGTTCGAATTCTGGTTGGATAGTTTCGTTTTGTGAATGGATGTTCGGATGGCTAGATTCATGGAGTTGAAATAAACAAAACGATATTGGTTGTTCGTTTGTAAAATACGTTTCGAATGTTGTTCAGATATGATGTTCGATAAATTCCCTAGTTGCGGCCCAACGAAATTATGGATGCGAGTACAATAATCTGCGTTTGCTGATTGGCTATCCATAAGGAAACACATGACTGAATTATGCGCTTTGTAGATCACCAGATAAAGTTCTGTCACTTTTCCGTTCAGTTGTACGAAAATACGAGGAGCAAGTCTGGTGTAAGGACTCGATGAAACCAAATCTCTGGGAGCCGTTAAGAATTTTCCCGGGTTGAGAAAGTTCGGGTTGTAGTTGGTGGATGGCGATGTTCTTGCTGTCGATACAGGTGAACTACGCGTCAAGCCTTGCTCCATTTCATTTGAAGCAGGGAATAATCGAGATTTGAGATATTTGTATAGGATCTTCATGTCGTCCAGTTGAAGGGTTGTCCATACAACATTTTCGTTATGTAAGAAACAGACGTGGTGTATGCCCGAGAAAGTGTTCTCAACAAGGTTAACAAAACATTGAACACGTAAAAAATCCACTTTCTCTAAGGGTAAATAATCGATTCCTTTGAAAACATCTAAAATATCCATTTGTCGAATGTTGATGGTCTGTAAGTATCGATAGTAAAACAATTTGAACTGTTCTTTCAGCGCTTCTACACCATGCTTGTCAACGAAAGCTTCGAAAGGACCATTAAACAAAACAAACATGTCATAAGTCTGCTTGAGAATAGCTTTCCCTAAATTGTCTTGCACGTTATCTGGGTGATATTCCAATACTTTTTTCTCCCTGCTCACTTTCTCTGAACAAGGAATAGCCAGTGTCATAACCATCCAAAAACTACTCTCAGGGTTCATGAAATATTGTTTGGTTTTCAATGTGATCAGACATTCACATGGGTGGGAAGGATCGAAACCGTTGACGAATTGAGCAATAGCTTGACATAAACCAACAGCATTGATCTGTTTACCTAATGGAACTTCAGTCGGTGTATAAAACATGACTTTCTCTTCTTCTGTCCCTTCTCGTTGTCCATACTCGATATTGTAGATGAAGAAATTGACCAGGCCAGCTGGCAACTCATCTGCTGAAGACATTGTAGACCTTTTACAGATACATCCTGAAAATAGATAGAAAGCTTGACTTATGACTTGACTTCGTATACATACAAAAAATCCCTAAGTATACCAAAATTTATCTCAATATCATAGACAAGTGGAAACAGGTAAAAACTGTGAACTTTTTGGTTGTCTTTAAATTAGTTTGCGATTTTGAGCTTTTTGAAAAAATATGAGAGAAAATTAGAGAGAAAAAATCTCGGATGCCTCTGAATAAACTTTGAAAGTTTGATAAAACAAAAAATTGGTTGAGCTTGAAGGTTCCTTATTTAGGAGCTTACATTAGAGTAGAACTCATAAAAATGAGAAGTCCCCCTAAGGAATAAGCTGGATAGTTAATAATAATAATGCAAAATTATGTATGTATCAGGGAAAAAGAAAACTGTAAAAGAAAATAATATCTTTTCACGAACAACCCCCACGAGATGCAAAAAGCTTCAGTCTCCTATTATTTGTCTTTTTTCCTGTTCAGACCAATGAAGCCTGAAATATCTTATTTCATGCCTCATATGACCTCAGAATGTCTTTGTAAGAAAAAGAGCAATAAAATTCTAATCAAGTTGATAGGATTGCGCTTCATTTTATATCTAATAAAATTGTCTGGTACTACTGGTTATTAGTCAAGTTGATAGAGTGATAGCTTTTTGGTCATTTCTGCCATTTTTCAGATCGAAATTATAAAACAGACGTCAGTGGGCTATGCCATTCTTCCTAATTGAATTTTAGGAAAGAAGAAACCGAGAGGAGAATTAGGGTCAGGGAGCTACCCCCTGTGTGAGATCATATCCTAAAACTTGTAGTAATGGGTTAGTAAATTCAGTCTTAAATTATTTTTTTGAGTGAAGAATAAACAAAGAAATTGACGCCGATTCGAGAATCAGAGAGAGCTTATTGCCAAAATATGAATATAAGGCCCACACAGGAAAAATTTGTTGATTCCTAGGCTATGGAAATGTATATTTCCAGATCTGGAAATCTAGATATTTCCCTATCCAATCCCTAACTAGGGAAGGTGCAACAGCTCCCTAGTTATGGAAATGAAATTTCCCAATCTTATGACTACCTAGGGATGTCAAATTTCCATATTATTGAAAAGTGCTTTTCTTGAGCGAACCCCAATAAAACCCCATAGGGTTACCCATTTTCACGAATTAAATCCTGATTTATAGAAAGCTGGTAAAATAATTAAATGTATTAGATCATTCTGTGAGCATTGGTTTGATAGCTCTTATTAGTTCTGACATGTATTTGCGCTACTTTGAGAATCCCGGCACTTTTGTCACAACAGTGGAGCTGCACTAGAGAGCCAACTTAATGACCTCAAACCCGTCTCACCGATCCACTGAGCCCTTGCGACACAAGTCCATTGCGAACGAATGAGGCCGCCCTGGCGGGACGCCTAACCTTTAGCGTTGTTTACACACTGATCGTATACACCCTTATAATAGTTTGCTTTAAATACGACTCGAACACTTTTGAGTGAAAAATCACTTGTGGTTTTTTCTCACGCGTGCGTAATACAACTTAGGGATAATCAATTTTCATGAACCTAAAAAAGATTTCCCAAACTTAGGCTCTAATTTCTGACAGTTTAAAATTTTTGATTGAATTGTCTTATTTAAAGGTTTGAAAAATAAGTTCTGATTTAATTAATTGTTTAAAGGATACACTCAAATTAAATTTTTTGGGAAATCGAATTTCCCAATCTGGGACTTTATTTCCCTAATTCAAGAAATAAAATTTCCCGATCCAGAGAAAGAATAGAATAAAGCAAGCAAGGTCACAATTCGTGATATTTCCTTTCCCTAGCTTGTAGAATATAATCATTTCCAAAACTCGTGATCTCTCTTTTCCCGACACATCCATAATCAGTTTAGAAAAACTTGGGATTTTTAATTTCCCGATGCAATTCTGAATGGGCAACCTAGAATGTTAAAAATATTAGTTTTCCACATGTGGAAATCCGTTTTCACTAACACATTGGTAATACACTTCCAGCATGGGAAAATAGATTTCCCTAGTTTCCTTACTTACCCGAACTTAAAATTCTAGACTAATGTGATCGAATAAAAAACCACATCTGAAAATGAACAATCCCTAGGCTAGGGAATCAATAATTTTTTCCTGTGCCAAATGACAGTATTTAGCTTAATCAGTAAAAATAAGCGTTCTAAGTCAATGATAAGTTATGTCATGCATAATTATATTAATTTCATTATTAAATTTGAGATTACACGGCCAGCAGCATGAAACGTCTGAATTCCCAAAAACAAACAGAATCAATAGACTGTAAAATGAAAGGTTTTTGGATAAAAATGTGGTGATATAAAGAAAAACAATTAGAAGAAATAGTCAGCCCCAGCCTTGCCATTGAAATTCCTACCACCCCCCATAGATTTATAAAGCCTGAAGGGCTAGATGTTGGGCTCTAAGCTCTTCCAAGCAAAAAAAAGTGAATATCGGAAAAAATATTTTTGCTATTGTTTTCGAAAAACTATGAAGCTTCTGATTGGTCAATCGCTGAAATTTTATTGTAATTTTACGTGACTTAGGCTGGAAAAAAATGTTGGTTTGCCATCACCCGACCCAGCCCGACCCTAGATTTTGGAGGTGGGTCGGTCGGTCGGAATTTTTTTTTATTTTGGCAATTTATGAAATTTTTGGAAGGGTTAACAGTTTGTTTACATTCAGGTAATTTTGAATAAAAAACAGAAGTGCTAGCAGGAAATTTACAATTCTTTCGCTTGAGACAAACAAGATACGAGTTTTGATTTTTTATTGTTTGAAGTCTTTAAAGGAAACAAAATCTTCTTTAAAATAGCAATATAATTTTTTGGGTCGGCAGGTTTCAAAGATAGGGTCGGTCGGGTGACGGCAAACCAACAATTTTTTAAGTCCAGCCTTAGGTAGGATTTCCTACCTACACGGCACACTTTTCAGCAAAATCTTTACATCTAGCCCTTCGGGCTTTATAAATCCATGACCCCCCCAAACATATCAGTTCCCCCAAATATTTGGCTGTATTTCAGCTTCCAGTTTTAGTTTGCAATTTTTTGCGCATAGGTGAGCGCTGTGACAATGCATCAAGTGCAGTGGTGGCTAACATGCATAGCCCTCAAATAGACCTTTTCGCCTTTCTATCCGCCCTATTGAATTGTATGCAAAAATTATGGTGGCTGAATTGTATGCAAAAATTATGGTGGCTGAATTGCCGTGGTGAAATTACCTTAGAAAGTATGCAAAACATATGCAAAAAAAAAAAGTATTAATTTAAAACGTACATGCATAATTGGCATTACTGTATATTAAAGTGTAATCTTGTAGAAGAAAGATTAAATTTGCTTCTCTTGAAAACTAAAAATAATTATATTTGCTCATCTCTTAGAACAAGCACTTCAAAAATCCATAACATTAGACATAAAATCAAACTGACAGTTACATCAATATGCCTTCTTACCTGTCTTTAAAAATATAAGTAAAAGTAATCACGGAAAAGGACGCAAAAAAAAAAAGACATAAACGTGTGAGAACAGAGTAATCTAACCTGAATAAATGCAATGGAAATTCCAGAGAACTTCATAATTCCCCAAACAACATTACATTACAACAAATGTAAATACACAGAGAGTACAAGCATATTTCAAACTCCCATCACATAAATTTTACAATTATGTCAGAGTAGACTACGCTCGCCACCGAAGAGGTTTATTTGGAAAGGGTAATTAGTCAGCCCAGGTGACTCTTCAAATCGGTTCGACGATTTTTTTCCCGCTGGTCGTCGTCGTTAAGACTTTAAGTTTTAATTCTGATTTTGGATTATTTTCGGGAAACAGGATTTCGGAATTACTCAGCGCGCGAAAATAATCAATAGTTAATAAAAGATACTTTTGCATTGTAAATAAAGAAAGAGAACTAATTATAGAGAAAGTGAGTATTAAAGAAATTACTTTTCTTTGAATAATGTTAAGTTGTATACTACTTGTAGAAATTCTTCTATTTGGGTCTTTTATTTTATTGTCATGACAAGACACACGTCGAGTGTTTTTTATAATTTGGAGTCTCTGATATAAACTAGACAGGTTCGAGCTGTGAGTCCAATTTAGGACTCACATTTTTAACAGTTGAACAAGCGCAGGACTCACTCACTAAATAAAAATGAGTAAACGACTGGACCACAAAAAATCGCGCTTTTTTCTGAGGCAGTTTGCAGGCTGCATCATTTGAAAATTTCAGACGTGTGGTCAATCACACTCCTAAAATCTTAATTTTAGTAATTTAGGCGTGTGATAAGGAGTGCTATGCACAACTTTCAGTTGTGAAACTTACTTTATGGGGTGTGATTGATCGCACTCCTCAGACATTTTAGGTGTGTGTGGAGGTGTGCGCGTGCTATCGCACGCCTCAAATGATGCAGCCTGAGTTTGAAAAGAGAAACTAAAACAATCTTTCATTGGCTAATTCTCATCAACTGTCATTTTGAGGAGCGAAATTGAAATTCAATACAGCAATGGTATTAATTTGTTTCACCGACTTCTGCTTTGGACGGATCCCACTATGCACCACTACTTTTTCGTCTGAACGTTTCAGCAAATAGATACGCTCTTTCAAGCTTTTCTGATTTTAACAAAGCTAGATCTCTTATTTGTACTTCTAAGCCTTCTAAGCCTTTTGGGCTGACTTTCCAGAGCAGCTGGTTTATTATATTTTATTGTTCGCTTCATTTTTAAAGATTCGCCGGGTTGGAAAAGTATGAATTTCTTTGTGGCTGAGTTTTAAACGAATCGTCAAGTTGAAACGAACGATAAATGTATCAAGGTCTGTTTTATTTACCCCCTGGTGACTTAACAAAAAACTCGATGTTACAATCCAATTATTGAAAGTTTGTCTCGGTCTTTTTATAATGAGCGAGACATACGTTCTCTGATTACGCAATTTTCATATTGACATTTTCGAGGCATTTTGATGTAACTGACTGAAAAATCACCAACGAAGGTAGAAAATGATCCTTATTCGGCTGACGAATTATTCTCCTGGGAATAGAGCGGCCAAATGATCAAATCAAAACATTGATAATGTGTGACGTCATAATTGCTGCTTTCAGTTTGCGTGTTTTGAAAGTTTGATGTGTGCACTCCGTCTTCGTGGAATTTCTTAATGGCATGAAAACAGAATATGCTATGTCTTTAAGAACAAATTTCTAAAAGGCTTTTGTTGTTCTGTATATATTTATTTTTGGATTAAGAAATTCCATCTTTTATTGTTCAAACAGTTTGTCACACTAGCGTCCCGCCAAAATGTGTATCAAAGATTAGATGCGTAAGCGCTATATTGTTTACTTGACTCTCAAGCAAAAAAATGCGGCGCAAAACTTCTAAAGGGGTTCATAAAAAATAACCTGGTGCTTTTTAATGAAATTAACATTATCAAAAACTTTGAGAAATTGCCTAAAATTTGAGCCATAGATGAAATAATTTGAGCCAAGCCAACCTTGAAAATTAATTTGAAGATCAACTTCCCAAGAAAAAGATCTACGGGGGAGGCGGAACCCACCTAGCGCACCACCAGATAGGCTGTTTCCCAGAAATTTTGCCAGACCTCAAATAATGACCCATTTACATATGCGGAATTACTTTTACTTTAGCGTATAAACCAGGCCTTAAAAATCAAAGCACTGTCTCGGGAAATGAATGACAAATTTTGGTTGGTTGATTTTGGCTGCTGCACGTTTTATTTTGTTTCAAACTTTCAAGTTTTGATTTTACAGTGTAGACCTAAAGCTCTAAAACAGCATCTAATAACATGAAAACCAGAATATGATTCTTCAATGGGAATCAAAACTACAAAGTGCACTTACAAACATCAATTTGTCAGATCTAACAAAGTTATAACCGCACTGTCATCATTGACAATAAAACAAACGATTTTCTGTCAAGAGCCTTGTAAACATTCCAACAACTTCCATCGAAATGATCTATCACAGCTCAGGCTACCATTTTTAGCGCGGTCCGAGGATTGAGCTGAGAACGCTCCGCGAACTCCTGCGCGGGTGAAAAACTTCAATCTGTCAATCATTTTCTCAAGCGAAGAGTACGCGAAGCGATTCTAGCTTTACGATAGTGCCGCGGGTCATCAATGGATAGTATTCAATTATCATTATCCCTTTATTTTCATTCCAAGAACTTTTGCAAAAAAAAAGGAAAAATAGAAAAGTTGTATTTTTTACTGCTCTATTCACATACTGAATTTGAAAGATCTTTTATGTGGCGTTTTTTTGCAAACTTCAAAAAACTGATTTTTATCCCGCCTTTGCGGGACTTTGGCTTAAGTGCTTGAGTGCAGCATAGGGTACAAAGTCCAAACATGCGATTCCCGTAATTTTTGTGTGAAGAGTTAGGTCTATACTGTTTTAAGAACTTGATTCAGGTAACTCTCATCCTTGTTGTGCAAATACATCCTGTAGATGACTGAACGACCCTACTGGTGCACCCTACAGTCGGGTGTTGTTGTCACGTCGGGTGTTCAAAGTTGGAAATTTAAACATCCAACAGTTGGGTGCACTTTGTTGGGTGCTACATCGTGGACGCTTTTAACAGCACCCGACATGTAACAAAGTTAGGAATTTTAGCACCTGACTGTCGAGTGCGCTATTGTCGGGTGTTTCGCAAATTTAACCATTTAGAGCTGCGAGCAGAGCTTTGCTTTGCTGATGATGGCTATGCAAGTTTCTCTCCACACTAGGCTGATGGTCTGAGAAACTCCCAGAACCCAGGGGGTAAAAAGAAACCACTCACCTGCATAACACAATCAGCTAATAGGACATATGTGACAATAAACTGTTTTCGATGGTTTGAGTTGAAAAAAGTACAACTTTTTTCCCAAAAAAATCTGAAAAAATGGTACGTCGAGGAAACCCGAAAGTTTACCGAATTCAAGTACAAAATTCCCCGATAATTTGTAAAGTATAATTCAAGGACTAAAAAAGGATTTTATAATCTAAAAACAATCAAGTAACTTGTACTACGAATAGTTTAAAACTGATATAAAACTTAAAAACAATAAACTTTTTACGCAAAATTCTTCAATAAAGCAGAATAATTTGAAATTTTTAGTATATTTGAGAAAATAAAAAGGTCAGTAAAATAAAGCTTGATCTGCGGCTTTGTTTACAAAAAAGTACTTTCGTTTTCGGTCAGACAACTTTGCATGCGTCAGCGGAAAAAAACAAAAACGAGATGATGAACAGCGACGAATGAAAGAGGTTTTTCTAGATTTTTTTGAAGAAAGTTAATTTGAACCAATTCAAGAATACAAATAATACATCCAGATCAGAAAAAAATCAACCATACTACACAATGGCAACCAACACTTGGGGGAGAGATGAGATTCTTGGAAACTTCCAGGTAAAAAATTGTATCATCACTTTTTTTTTAATTCTATACTCCAGACGCCCGCGCTCGATCAATAGGATCGATCATCGGAATGGCTCGATGACGGATCGATATTTGATCGATGGATTACTTAAGGATCCGGATAGGAGATCGATAGAAGATCGTTACTCAAGATTTTTTTAAGCTTATGATTAGTGATCGATTATTTATCAATCTATCATCGATCTTATCGACCCTATCGACTCATACTCGATTTACGATCGATAACAAATCGATTAATGATCGATGACGAATCAGTATACTCAATAGACCTTTTTTTAAAGAGGCAGCCATGTTGAATAATTATGTACTCCAGCATAAAAACAATGATACAGCCATGCATAATTTTTAAAATATGCATGATACAGTAATTATGCATGGCTGTATCATTGTTTTTATGCTGGAGTACATAATCATTCAATATGACTGCCTCTTTAAAAAAAGGTCTATTGAAATACTAGCTCAATAATTGGATCAACGAAGGATCGATACTCAAAACTTTTCAAAGGCTGAATCTTCCATTGACACGACCCTCGACATGGCCCGAGAATTCTCGGGCCTCTTCGGGCCATGTTCGGGCCGAGAGACCCTATCAATTCTTTTGGCCCGAACATGACCCGAGTCATTCGGGCCATGTTCGGGCCACGTTAAATGTTAAATTGATTCAGCATGTATGAAGTTAGATCGCCGCCAAAATTCGATCCTTCAAGTCGTCCCGTCGTACTAGAAGTCGTCCCGTCGCAATTTTCGGTAGTCGAATCATCCCAAGTTTCAAGTCGTCCCGTCGCACTGGAAGTTCGCAGGTCGTAATTCTTTTAAGTCGAACCATACCAAGTTTCTAGTCCAGACGGTGTCAATCGAACAACTTCGAACAAAAATCGCAATCGAACCAATCGAACGTAATCGAACGCGATCGAATAATTGCGATTCGATTGTCGAACGTAATCGAATCTCAATCGAACGGCCGATTCCTGGGTAATATTCGATTGCGTTCGAGTAAGGTTAGATTGTTGACTATGTTCGATTGGTTCGATTGATTGTCAATTACATTGGATTAATCTTCGATATCGTTCGATTACGATTATGTACGATGAGTTTGATTGCGATTAAATTGGATCACTCTGTTAGAGCTTCTTAGCGTGGGCGGCCGAGCGCTTATGTACCAAAGTGAATCAAATTTAATACAAATGAATCAATCGAACGTAATCGAATACAATCGAACGTAATCGAAGCAATCGAACAGCAAATCCTGGGTACTATTCGATTGCGATTCGATTGCGTTCGACAATCGAATTGCAATTATTCGATTGCGTTCAATTGCGTTCGATTGATTCGGCGTTCGATTCGTTCGATTGACACCGTCTGGTCTAGTGGTTCCTATCAGAAGTTAACTCGTCGGAACTTGGTACATGTTCCAATCATGTACGTTTAACTGTTTTCATAAGTGTTCATGTCATCCATCAGGTATATTATGGATATAAAAAATGTAAATATAAATCCACATTGCACACCACACGAACATTATCTCCAACTCCACAATATTTTGATTTTTGATATACGAAACAATAAAGTTTGTTTTCGGAATAGCCTAGAGTCCAACTCTTTGGGATGAGTCGACTGCCGAAATTTGCGACGAGTCAACTTCTGAGGCAACGACTCGACTTAAAATTTGGAATGTTTCGACTTCCAAAAGATTCCGACTAGCGAACTTCTAATGCGACCTGCGGACTTCTAGTGCGACGGGACAACTTCTAGTACGACGGGACGACTTGAAGGATCGAATTTTGGCGGCGATCTAACTTCATAAGCATGTCCAGTCAAACAAAATAGTACAAAATAAGATTTGTCTGTTTTGTTTATATCGCTCAAAAAAACTTTACGAGTTTCCTGTGGACACACTTCAGTTTAAAACCAGGACCAGTTTACTAGCAAATATTTCCACCCTAAGTATATTTATAACTATGTTTTCATACCAAATAAGACATTTAATATTTATATGAATTTACAACATTCATATATTTAATATAATTAAGAGAAACCAAGTTTTTCTCAAAGAAAATGTTAAAAAAATCAGACCTGAAATTACACGCCTTTTTAAATCATGTTTTCAAAAATTGGCCCAAGTGTGGCCTGTGCGTGGCCCGAACACGGCCCGATTGGTCGGGCCAGCTCGGGCCATACTCGGGCTTTACGTGAATTCCAATAAAAGTTTTGGCCCGAGAATTCTCAGGCCATGTCGAGGGTCGTCCATCGACCTCCTATCCGGATCGTTAAGTAATCCATCGATCCGCCATCGAGCCGTTCCGATGATCGATCCTATCGAGCGCGGGGGTCTGGTATACTACCAGACAGTGTCAATCAAACGAATTGAACGCCGAATCAATCGAACGCAATTGAACGCAATCGAATAATTGCAATTCGATTGTCGAACACAATCAAATCGCAATCGAATATTACCCAGGATTTGCTTTTCGATTGCTTCAATTACGTTCGATTGTATTCAATTACGTTCAATTGATTCAATTGTATAAGATTTTATTCGCTTTAATATGGTACTCAAGCGCTCGGCCGCCCACGCTAAGAAGCTCTAACAGAGTGATCCAATTTAATTTGATCGCAATCAACTCATCGTACATAATCGTATTTGAACGATATCGAAGATTAATCCAATGTAATTGACAATCAATCAAACCAATCGAACATAGTCAACAATCAATCGAACCAATCTAACCTTACTCGAACGCAATTGAATATTACCCAGGAATCGGCCGTTCGATTGAGATTCGATTACGTTCGACAATCGAATCGCAATTATTCGATCGCGTTCGATTACGTTAGATTGGTTTGATTGTGATTTTTGTTCGAAGTTGTTCGATTGACACCATCTGGATACTATTCCTAGTCAGTCTATAGTTCAGTTCTTAACAGTTTATCAACATACATAGTTTTCCGGAGCAGCTAATAAAACACTATTTTTCTCTCCGTTAAGTTCTGGAGCTCTTCCGGTGCAAGATCTTTAACACATTATTTAAACAACTGTTTAAACATATATGGTCAGGCTAGCCCTAAAGCTAAAGCTCTAAAGCAGCAACTAATAACACGAAATCCAGAATATGATTCTTCAATGGGAATCAAAACTATTAAGTGCACTTACAAACATCAATATGTCAGATCTAACAAAATTAGACAATAAAACAAAGGATTTTCTATCAAGAGTCTTGTAAACATTCCAACAGCTTCCATCAAAATGATCTTTCTCAGCTAAAGTCTACAATTTTTAATGCGGTCCGAGGATTGAGCCGAGAACGCTTGCAGAAGCCTGCGAGCTCCCATGCAGGTGAAAAACTTTAATCTGTCAATCATCTTATCAAACGAAGAGACGTGAAGCGATTCCAGCTTTAGGATAGTATAAACCTTTTTGCCTTTCCATCCACCATCTTGAATTGTATGCAAAAATGGAAAAACAGAAAAGCCGCGGTTGGATTTAGTTGGAAAATATGCAAAACATATGCAAGTTTACACAACAAAGACAACAAAGTATCTTATAAAGAAATATTATAATCATTAGAACAATAAAAGATTGAATTTCTTAATTCAAAAAGAAATATTTACAGAAAAACAAAAGCCTTTTCATAGTGTGCACCCCCCCCCAGAATAGTGGGGGGGGGGGGGTTTTGCTGATTTGGGTCGAAAATTTTCAGGTGGGATTTGGGGTTTTCCAGGTTTTAGGTGGGAGAAACAAGTTAAGGTGGGAGTTAATTTCTTTAGGTGGGACTTTGGGTGTTTTGGAAAAAGTTAAAGTAAAATTTCTTATTTTCAGATTTTGTGATTTTATGATATATTCTTTTTATATACTTCATAAATGTATATAATAGACATAATATATTTTGGATTTAACGCAGGTTAAGTTGCGGCTTAACTTTTATTTGATAAGCGCTATATACAGTATTTGAATGGCTGGGTGGCCTCCCTCCGCCAACTGAGTCTATTTTGCTAATAGCCATGTGACGTCATGTTCAAAATGGCCATCACATCTCCCTGTTTAAGTCGACGCTCTAACTGAAAGCTGACAGGATGAAATATTTTACCTCCCTCCCTCCCTGCAGTTATGGTTGTAGGCGATCCTCACTTATTTATACTAATATTGTAGTTATCGGGACAAATTTTCCTCAAAACTTCTTATTCGAGGATTAGCCATAATTTCATGCAAAACTTATATCTAACAACTAACACCTACTTCTAAGCCGTCTGACAACTTAATTGGTTTCTACCCCTAATGTAGGTCATAGGCAAATGGAAAGTTAAACATATGCAATATATTGCATCTTCATATTACGGTAAAGAAATTTTGTTTTGTTCCTCGTATTAGTATATTTCTTTTGTTTTTAGCTGGGATCTGGGAGTCTGGGCTGAAGGTGGGAATTTTAGGATAAGGTGGGACCTGAATTATCAGGTGAGACCTGGAACCCCCTTGCACACTATGCTTTTCGAAATTTGTTCTTTAAAGACATTGCATATTCTGTTTTCATGCCATTAAAAAATTCCACCAAGATGGAGTACACACATCAAACTTTCAAAACACGCAAACTGAAAGCAGTAATTATGATGTGACACATTCAGCAGGTTCAGATCAATGTTTTGATTTGATCGTTTGGCGGTTTTATTCCCAGGAGAATAATTTATCGTCAGCCGAATAAGGATTATTTTTGTACCTTTGCGGGTGATTTTTCAGCTTGAGTTTATGTCTAATGTTATGGTTTTTTGAAGTGCTTGTTCTAAGACCAGTTTTCAGAGTATGGCAGAAATCATCGAGATCTCAAGGGCAGAGATTGCTCACTTTTCAAGGGCAAGGGCAAAATTTTGATAATATCTACAGTTCAGAGGCAAAATCATTGAAAACTGGCTATACTTATCTGTTTTTCTAAAATAAAATATTGATATGGTTCAGCCATTTATGAAATTGAATTTGCCAAATTATATTCGAAAGCATTACTGGTCGAAATATCGGAAAAATTAAGAAACATGATGTTTTACTTCCATGAAGGCCGGTCTCCACCTTCGCGGGAGATGAGCAAAAACTTTTTGACATTTTTGTATGGTCATTGGTCGATTGAAAAATGAAGCAATTCCATTGGTAGAAATTGACGTAATGGATGAAAAAAGTAGAACTCTTTTTTTGAATGCAATTTCATTCATTGAAGAACCTTTTTCATACATTAAAACAACTAATCATTGTTCATCAAAACTAAATTCAAATGAAGAAAATATTTGCGTTGCTTTTCCTGTCTTACTTTCTTGGTACACTCCTTTGTGGTGCGATTCAAACCCTGGGAAAGAAAACCATAGCGATAATTATTATTATTGGCTTTTTTCATTCATTTTAAGCCTACACAGGCATATAACAAGTACATAAAGGGCTAGTTGACAAAGATGAATAAACATTGATTGTCAAAAATTGTACCATAAGAAAGCTTGTGTCTTTGTTAAAAGAAAATAATCTATGGACAAAATATTTCATCTGTCATATTTGATGTACAAAAGTTGTCCATTCTCTACTGGAATCTTGAAATAACTTTTTTGTATACCCAATGGGTCTGAATGGGTATATAAAAGATGTAAAATTGAAGTTTACTGTTTTACAACAATTTAGGAAATTCTTTGACTGTCTTGCTTGCAAGAGCAGGCACATCCTTATATTTAAAAAGTAGATATCCTAACTTAGATTTAGAATCTGGGCTATGTTTAAATTTGACCCACAAGTTTAGGAGCTTTTAAAAGTCAAAATCACCTTTTGGAAAGTGTAAAAAAGATTCGAAAAAGGGGTAATGAATTTATGCAATTAAGAAAATGCCATAAATAAATAAATGACATAAATTAACAAGTTTTATGACATTAATAATTTTACCTTTGAAAGTCATTTTTGCTTAAAGTGTAAGCAATTTGTATAAAAATCATCAGTTTGTTCAGTGAGTCTAATTAAAAAAGTAATGACTCAAAATTTAAGTTAGAGTATCTACTTTTGAAATATTAAAACTCTAAGTACTTTAAAGGAACATTTTTTCAGCCTCAAGATCTCAAAAAAATGTTCTAACTTCTTGGGTTACTAGGTAGGTGTTTGAGACTTTTTGAAAGGGTGCCCTGGTAAATTGTTTATGACCAAAAGTATGTTTTAAGCAAAAAACTTTAAAGACAAAAAATAGAGGACACTTAAAGTTGAATTTCACATGAATGATTGATACCATTGGAAAGTGCATGGAATAAAAATGTATACTACAAAAAATAAAGAGTCATAAAAGATATCACAGATCCTAAGCTTTTGTCACCTACTATGAAATTAAATTTTGTGATTTGTACAACCCTTAGCAGGATTACGAAGGTCTGAAAATGACACCATAAGGGGATAAATATTTTTCTAAGTTTCACTTTTTCATTAGTGTCCATCAGGTCTTATATACTAAAACTCTCCTTAAGCCAAAAATGGTTACCCTGTAAAACTCCTCCATGAATGAATAATCATAGCCCCTTAAAAACGTATAGAGGTTTTTGAAATGAAGAAAAAAATTTGAATATGAGGGGGTGAAGGATATAACAATTTTCAGCGATTTACGCCCCGGACAAAGTGACTTTTGGCCCCCCGTACAACAGGTTTTACCCCCGGACAAGCATCAGTTGACTCCCCGGACAACCCAAATTACCCCTGGACAGAGCAAATTTACCCCCGGACAAGGCAAAAATCGAATTTTTTTTAAATTTCTTTTTGAACAATCATAGTGTGAACCCCCCCTTTTTTAAAGGGGGTCTAACTTTTCCAGGAGTGCTTTATAGGGAGGGAAAGGAGATTTTCCAAATAAATTGGGGGGTTTAAGATTTTAGGGGGGGGGTCAAGTAAAAATAGGGGGATAACAACTTTTGGTCAAAATAATATTTTATATTGATTTAGATATTTGGTGTGGGACTACTAAAAAACAAGTGTAGATAGCTAAATTTTCGCCTGCGGCGCTATGTCAAACTCTTTTTTTCGTATAATTTTTAATACAAATTTCAATGTTTTGGGTTTTGAATGGCTGGTGGACTGCTGCTGAAAATAGTGTGGATTCAAAAGTTTTTTGAAATAGGGGGATACACATATGGGGGATGAAATAAAAGTGGGGGGACACTATGTAACAATCATTTTCAAAGCCTTTTAGCTTGGGTCAAGTGTGCACAATACTTTATATAAACAAATATTTTTTTCATTTTAGGCTGCAACTGGCAATGAAGACTTTGCAAGTTGTTTACAAATACTAGAATCATATGGCTGGGACTTACAGGTAATTTACTGAAAGGTTTGTACTCGGGGAGGGGGACAAGGTCATGATGGCCAACAGGGACATGCCGCTGGAGTTTAAAAAGTATGGGACTCTGTCAGAATTAAAAAATCGAAAATTTATACATTTTCAACCTGAAAAGTGGCAAAAATGACTAGAAGTAGACAGAGAATTGAAAAATTGTTGGGATCCTTTCAGATATCTTCAAAGCCTAAAAAAGAGACCTTGACCAGCGGCCTGTCCCCATGCCTAAGTGATTCCCTAGGGTCTATACCTGACTCTATCATAAAATTGCACTCTGTTAACCTCATACCATTCACAATAATTTTTTTATTGTACAGCTGGCATTAAACTCATATTTTCAAGACCAGGAAACACAACCCCCAACATCAAATTCGCGGTAAGAAACTTGTGAAAGTCATTATTGAATTGAATTGCTTCAGTACAATTATTCATAAAATTCTTAAGAGAATTTGAAGAAGTTAGAATCTCTTGAAAAGGTCGTTTTTGTACACAAAATTTATTTCAAGTGTTGATATTGATAAGTGTTTTTTGTTATATTTTACCTAGGAGCAGTCCGATCATAGTGGATGATCCTCCTGCCTTCATCAACCTTGATCCCACACCTGAAACAGTTGGCAATCTCCAAACAGATTCTGCTTCTTCTTCCTCTCATAAAACATTAACCTTTGAAATTTCATGGCACACACAAAATCTGACCATTGCTCTTACTGAGAACCAGACAGTTGGTAAGGAGCCCTATATCCCGATCATCGGCTTATCCTTGATATTCTAGAGGACCAGTTTTAGTGCCTTCCCCTAATAATAACAATATTTTGAGAGATTTGGTATAAATAAGGCTTGGTAATAATTTCCCGATGTGCAAACTCTATTGCAGGTATAATTTAAATTGATTTACTAAGACTGAAATTTTAAACCTAGATCTTTTAATATTTAGCATATATCTAAAATGCAACAAATTTTGATTTCAGAGGAGTTGAAGAGGTTGTTACACTTACAGACTGACGTTGCAATGGATGAAATCAACCTGGAAGGATGGCCGTCAGGAGATTCAGCTGTGCAGAGTGATGTGTGTAATTCAGCTTCGTAATACCTTTTAAACCTACACTCTATAAAATAATTTGATATTGAGATTAGAATTATTTGATCAGGAGTGATTAACCCTTCGACCATCTTGGGGGGGTCACTTTTGAAATATTTGTCTGTACTGATCGACTTCTGCATCATTGTTGACTTCATTGCCACCTGATGACATCAACATTTTTTGAAAATGCCAATAATAGGATATCCTCTAACTTTTTCACTTCAGTTTTTTGCTCATATTTTGCAACGTGACATGTATATTAGGGGCACAGAGTCAATTTTTTAAGCTGAAAGTGAGCATTTTGGGTATAACCACGTTGACCAAACTGAAATTTTGCACAGCGAGATGGTTGATATCTACCACTGGTGAAAATTTCAAGTCAAAAACTCCAGTAGTTCCTGAATTCCTGCAGGGGGTTGACATGTATTTTACAAACCTGTCTGCAAAGTACCAGATACTCATGGGACCAAATTTTTTCGTCACTTGTCTCTTTTACTTGAAACACAGCCTTTAGAAACTTCACTCAAATTGAACGAGCCAATCAATACGTCTTTAATGTCAAATTTATATTCTGGTCTGTAAAATACCAACCAGACAGGTGGTCGAACAAAAATTTTGTTAATCATCTCCAATTATCTATATCTACTACTGGTCAAAATTTCATTGTACTTGTCAATCTTGAGATGCTTCCCCTAGTTAAAAAATAGCCAGATGCTCGAAGGGTTGAATGTAAAAATGTAGAGAAAACTCTTTTTATGTCGATTTTATTCCCTGAAAGAGTCGTTGGGGTTTTGGGGATGGAATTGCGTCAAATGAATATCTAAACATTTTTTATTTTCAGACTATCTTATCGACCTTGAACTTGTCATCAGTCACGCACTTGGTTTTTCACGTTCCTGCCAAAGTGACCGTCTCACCGGCTGAATATCTAGCCTGTAATATCCCTGACATTGCGTCACAAAGAAAAGAAGATGAAAATAAAGAATTTCACGCACCAAGGTAAAAAATATGATTTGGGTTCGAACTACACATTCGATTTTTCGTCAAATTTCCACTCGATTTCTTCTGTCATACGTGACTATTGGAAACTGAAGTTCTGACACCGATAAACTCTTTAAAATGCAAGATATACGTGACAAATTTTGACGTTTTTGCTAGACTGAAAAAACCTAAATTCTCTGTCTCAAATAGTAAAAGGGCGGTACAAAACTCTATTTTGTCTCAAATAGTAAAATGGCTATTCTGTCTTAATTCTTGTTCAACAATTTCAAGCAAAACAATGATTGGTTATCCCCTCTAAAAATTTGGGTCATGGAAATTCGAATGTGATTTTTACGATTCATGAATAAAATCGTGCAATGATACTAGCAAGTAATTAATGACTTTGTTTGCCCAATCGTAGAGCTATCAACGTATCCGATTCATTCAACCAAGAAACTTCAGCACCACAGATCTCGTTGAACGTACATCACAATGGAAGGGATTATCGACTACGATACAATCGAAATGAAACCGTCAAAGATGTAAGAAAATGACGCTATAATTCTGCCGATGGGTTTTTGTTATAGCTAGTCTTCGCCGCCGCTTTGGTGCGATATTTTTCGTGTCTATTTGACTCATTCACCTCATGCAAAAATACATTTGAATGTCTAACAAAACCTTGAGAAAAACTAAAAAATGCCTATGAAAGAATGGATGAATGAAAGAACGAAAGAACAGATTACTTTAATCGGATTAATTTTCGCGAGATTAAATTTCGCGATTTCGCGAATTTTTGCCATTTTCGCGAAATTAAAACTCGCGAACACGCGTGAGATTCCTGATTCGCGAAATTAAATCCACCACAAAACTTTTAAAATTGTATTTTTGGAAATTAAATCCAGAAAATTTCGCGATTATTTTAGCTCGCGAAATTTAATCTCGCGAAATTTAATCCGGTTAAAGTAATGACTTTAAAATAATGGTATTCATAGATTTTACGTTTACCTTGTTTTGCTTTCAATTTCCAGACACAGCAGACAACAGCTCAATTGTTATAGTCGTTAGCATTTGCAAAGCCCTACCAATGATAACTTTTCATTCTTTTGCAGGTGAAACGAGAGTTGTTTATCTTGACCAAAATTAACACACGAAACCAAGAATGGAACGGTTGGCCTGAAGGTGCTAATGATAATGTGAGAATCTTTCTTCCTTCTTCTCATCTTGTCAACTGAAAAACTTTATTTTAATCTGAAACGCAGTAATCATATGAAACTTCCAATGTATTTGGTTTTACAATAACTCAAACACGGACGGGGAACACAAATTTCTTCGAATTAAGGAAATTTCGGAAATTTCGATACAATTTCGACATATTCGATAAAGCAATGTTAACTGAAGGGACAATAAAACTTGTTCGAGTTAAAGAGACATTCGAGTTATAGAGATTCGATTTAAAGAGACTCCGCTGTATATACAAGTGGATCACGCAAACGTTATTGTTTAACTTTACCTCCGGTCCTTTACTGTCAATTTTGGGAGATTAAGCTTGGCTAAACTAGAAATTGTTTTTGAAAGAAGAAATAGATATTGTTTTTAGCCTTATTTTGATTGATTTCTTTCAATTCCAGTCGAAACTTGGCGAATTAGATTTAGCTTCTGACCATTTTCTGCTCATCCTATCGAAAGAGGGAGAAAGCAGTAGTGGACACACATTCATCAATGAGAAGGTAATTCTTCTGTTTCATTATATTAGTAGGGGGACATTTGTAAAATCTTGCGACTTTTTTAGTCAAAGCACTTGTTATACATTTTTGGAAAGCTAAGGGGTAGGGGAATCAAATTAACTTGGGTGCCAATTTTTTTTCGGACACATTGGTGTGATTTCCGGACAAATATGACGGTCATAAAATCATAAGGTCAAAAATTAATGAAAATTTTAGCTTGAAAAAACGGAGACCTCGTGTACATTTTCGAAAAGCTCTCAAAAATTAAGATTTTGAACTTTTCGTTCACTCAATTATGAATCGGATCACTAAGTCAAGGGTTTCTCATAATGCTTATTATAAAGGGTTTATAATGACCATGACATCAAGAAGAAAATATAATATTGAGCGCCGTCGTCTTATGGTTTATTCTTTGACAGCCGATGGATTCGGGGACGGCGGGAAGTGTGGAGGATTCAGAGGACGAGTTGATGATTATGCACCATGATGAAGATTATGATGATGACGCCATCTTTGATAACGATGCTGCACAGTCGAAGAAACCGAAGACATTGCTTGCCAGAGATTCCAACGATACATTTGACGTCATGATTCAATTCCAACACAACTTTGTAGAGCGGTGCGTGTATATAGTTTTACGCTTCAACTTTTGTGAAAAATTGCTTCGGACCCGCTTCGGACTCCGCACCCTTTTTTTATCTTTACCTTACAATCTACCAAAAATTTTAAATTGTGATTTATCCTACTAGATACGGAGATGTTCATCCACCGTTCTACGTCGGCCCTTTAAAGAACGCCATCGAAGAAGCAGGTGGATCGCGTGCCGCCGAGGTTTGTTTATCCTATCCTTCCTAAGTTAAATCTTTTTGTTAAAGGTATATGTTTTTCTTAATTCATTTGCGCGACACAGGTTCCAAACAAGAATTAGGAGCTTGAACGTAAAAGTTCCCTTTCTTGCGATGTGAATGAGATTTTATCCCACTACATGACCAATCATGCTGTCTTTCTTTATCTTCAGCGTTCATCCTATCCTTCCTATATTGACAATTTTTTTTGTTATAGGCACTTGTATTTTTTTTCGCGCTAAACAGGTTCTAAGTCGGAATAAGGAGCTCTAAGGTAAAATCTCCTTCTTTCTATGCAAATAAGTTTTTATCATTATTTTTCTCTTCAGCGAAGACCACTGTTGCTTTATCTTCACCACGACAGCAGTGTGCTCACCCATATATTTTGTAGGTTAGTATCTCTGCCTTGGATGTTGTCATAAAGTTGATAATAATGAGCATCTTATAATATAATCTTATAGGTACAGAAGGATTTTTTCTACGGTTCGTAGTTTTATGACAATGTCTAGATGTACTTCTTTAAAGAGTGTAATGTTGATTTTTTCGACACGGTTTCGTTCTTGAGCGAAAAAGGAAGATGTTCGAAGGGTTAAGCGGGAACAGCTCCTCCTTTATATTCTTGCGCGATAAATTTTTGACCAATTCTTCCTTCTTCTTTCAGTCAAATCTTATGTTCACAACAATTGGTTTCGTACGTCACACATAATTTCGTCACCTGGCCTTGGGATATGAGTCATGAAAGCAATCGACAGAGGTAACCATATCATTCATCTAAGAAATATAAGATTTATGGGCTAAAAAATCACAAATATAAATGCTAATTTGCGTGAATAGCCGGTCTGCAACAAACTAGTGCTCATTGTATTAATCATATTTTTAACACTCTGAGCTGTTGCATAGAACTGCGAACAGGCTACTACTTTAGGCGTACGAACTTTCGCGAGCAGAAACTTTCGCAATTTTCGCGAATTTTGGCCCTTTTCGCGAAAGTTTATGCTCGCGAAAAATTCTTGACGAAATAGAAAATCTGTAAAACTTCAAACTTTGATTAAAATTTATCTTTTATGGCACTTTTTAACCTGCTAAAAGACTAATAAGTCAAAGGACAAATGTTTCAAGCCAATCCAAGAACTATTTGTCCCTCTAAGCCATTTTTTCATGTGAAAATTTTCAAATTTACGTCTTGATTCGCGAAAGTTTATGCTCGCGAAAAATATTTTTCCGTTAAATTCGCGAAAGTAAATGTCGTGAATTTCGTGATTTTTTGTCCTCGCGAAAGTTTGTAAGCCTAAAGTATAACGGCATATAAGCGGCCCAGATATTGTTTCATCTAAAAGATCATGTTTTTATATCCAAGTTTAACATGATGTTTGTATTCCGTTGAAGGTTTGTCAACATGCTCGTGCTTCACTTCGGCAATTCGGCCGCCAGCACCGTCTCTAAGTATCGTGATTCAGATTACCCCTTGTTGTTGATCGTCATGAAATCCAAAGCTGGTCTCGAAGTATGCTCCATATTGCAAGGTTTGTAAATCTTAAAATGATAACTGTTTATAAGGTGTTTCCTTTGGAAATGAAGACTTAAAAGGCTTAAAACAAATGTAGGATTGGTTTAACAAACTTTAGTTTTATACCTGTTCACTATCATCAGGTGCCTAATAACCGACAAACGGGGGAAGTCCTAACAAGGTCCGAAGGGTTTGGGAAAAAAATCGAAAAATTAACAAGCGTTTATTAGGCACCTGAGAGCACTGATTATGCTTTAACTTAATGAGTTGCTGTTAAGTTTCGATATGATGCGAACTTTCTCTAGAAGATTCCGCCCGGATCAATTTCAATTCTCATTTTCTTGTTTCAGCGAACGCCAGTTTGGATGAAGTAATGATGAGTTTGATAAACGGTTACGAAGTCTTCGAACAAGCCAAACTGGTGGAAATTAAATCAGAGGTACAGATCCCTTATTGGATCTACCTCCGGGTACCCCGGTGAAGGTCCTTTAAATTAACCCATGTCCGTTCGTTCGTCCGTTCGTCTGTTGCCAGCTTTTCTCAGGATTGGCTCATTAGTTTTTTCTGATTTTTTGCACAAAGATGCAAAATGGCAATGGCCGAAATGTGACGGAGCCCGATTTTCGAGAAAAAAAAATTTCGGCCGAAAATGCCGGAAATATGCCGTAAAAACTTTTTTTTTTGGCATTTTCTCGAGATTTAATCATTAGTTTTTTTGGATTTTTAGCTCAAAGATGCGTATTAACAATGCTCAAAACATGGCCGAGTCCGATTTTTGAGAAAAAAATTTTTCCGGCGGAAAATGCCGAAAACATGCCGGAAATCGCCGTTTTTCTAGATTTTCATAGGACTTTTTCCTTATAATTGGTTGTCTTTTTCATTCAAAAACATTATTAATAGCAATGCTTTTTCGAATTTTCATCCTTAGTTTTTTCTAATTTTTTGCAGAAAGATGCGTATTCGCAATGCTCAAAATATGGCCCAGTTCGATTTTTGAGAAATTTTTTTTCTCCGGTTGATAATGCCGGAAATCGCCGTGTTTGCAGATTTTCTTGGATTTTTTCCTTATATTTCTATGTTTTTTACACAAAAACATTATTGATAACAATGCTCACCATCAAGCATGATTCAATTGTCAATAAAACTGATTTTTGCGACCAGAATGCACCTCGTAAATCCAGCCAGTATCTATGTAGTCTTACCCGTCACGATTTGGTATCCTTTTATTACCAAAGTTTTGAATTTGCAGGATAAGAATAAGAAGAATATCAATGCAAAGAATTAGCTTTAAACTAGAGTATCATTAATGAAATAACTTCTTCTTTAGAACGAGCGTACAGAGCGAGACTTGATGAAATAACTTCTTCTTTAGAACGAGCGTACAGAGCGAGACTTGATGAAATAACTTCTTCTTTAGAACGAGCGTACAGAGCGAGACTTGATGAAATAACTTCTTCTTTAGAACGAGCGTACAGAGCGAGACTTGATGAAATAACTTCTTCTTTAGAACGAGCGTACAGAGCGAGACTTAATGAAATAACTTCTTCTTTAGAACGAGCGTACAGAGCGAGACTTTATGAAATAACTTCTTCTTTAGAACGAGCGTACAGAGCGAGACTTGATGAAATATCTTCTTCTTTAGAACGAGCGTACAGAGCGAGACTTTATGAAATAACTTCTTCTTTAGAACGAGCGTACAGAGCGAGACTTGATGAAATATCTTCTTCTTTAGAACGAGCGTACAGAGCGAGACTTGATGAAATAACTTCTTCTTTAGAACGAGCGTACAGAGCGAGACTTGATGAAGCAAGAACAGGACGCTGCATACCACGAGTCACTAGCCGCTGATCGTGCGAAGGTTCAAGCAGAAAAAGAACGACATAGCGAAGAAATGGAGAAAATGAGACAAGAACAAGAAGTCCAAGATATGAGAGAAGTAAGTTCTGTTCATCAATGTTTTTCTAGTTTTTCTGTTTCTCTTTGTTTTTTAGAACTGTCACGTCCCATTTTGGCAGATTGCGGTTATTTTGTTTTTTATACCGTTTTATATCCGTGATTTAAGTGATTGCTCCCGATGTATTGAAAACCTTCTCCGTTAAAGAATTTCGAACGAATGCAACCCAAAAACCAAAAGAAGCCTTCTTCGATCACGATATTTGATTGATAATCGTTAACTGTTGAAGTAATTGTCTGAAATTCGTTTTCACTACAGGCCGAAAGGGCGTCTTGTGAGGAACAATTACCAGATGAACCACCCAGCAGCGCGAAAAACACCACCAATATTCGATTCCGCTTTCCCAACGGTGAAACAGAACAACGAAGATTTTATGAGCACCAAAAACTAAATGTAAGTCCAGTCACATCCAAGTATCTTACTAGAAAATATAACGAACGCGTTTGAGAAGAAAACGTTGATGTACTTTGTAATAACCAACTTAGAACTTATCGAAGTATAGCCGAAAGGGATAAAGGTGAATCTTTAACCTTTCCCACGCAAGAGAAGTTATTTCTGAAAGATGTGTGCCGCGTTTTGAACGACAGATTGGATTCAGAGCTTTCCCTGGTTACGGATATTCATTTTTTAAGATATTTTGCCGTAAATGTTACTTCCAATCTAGCTGATGTATGAAAAACACGTAAGTAGCTTAAAAGGTAGCCCGGGGTCCACTCAAAGCTTTTTTATAGACTGGATGGCGCGATTAAGTAGCCCGGTGGTATATGTAATATGCTTTCGTTTAGGCGAACTGTTAAACAGTCCACCAGATTTTAGTTGTTTTTGGAAGGTAAAAACAGCATGAAGCAATGATTTTATTTGAGAATAAGGGATCTGTTATTGATGTTTTTTTCTCATTTTTGATTATATTTTTCAACTTCAAGTAGTTTTACTGTTATTTGGATTTTAAACGATTTTCGTATAACCTACACATTTTATATAAGCAACTCAAATTTTCGGGTTGCTTAACATTCTAGCTCATTTTCTAAAAACTTGCTTCGACCATATTTATGCTTATTGAATCAAGAGCTATCGTTTGTCGTCATTCTTTAATGGGATAAACTTTCGCGGGGATTAAATTTCGCGGATTTCGCGGATTTGGGTGTCATCCGCGAAGATCCTCGAAATTAAGTCCCATCGGAAATTTGGAAGGGCCTCATCCGCGAAATATTTCTAAACAATACTCAAAATATGTCAAATAAATACTATTTGAATGGTTACTTGCATCAAAGAAGCTCAAATAATGTGTATTTCAACAACCAAAATGCATGAAAAGAAATTTTTGAATCTCGTGGATAGGCTCAACCGTGAAATTTAATCCCCGCGAAAGTTTATCTCATTAAAGTAGTTAGATAATCACCCCAAAATCACTTAGAATTGACCCCTCCATTTTATGGAATTTCTCCCAGAGTACCACCTCCTGCTTATTCCACCCCCTCCCTACAATTAAGCACAAAAGAGTAATAGGGAAATATCAAATTTTGACGATCTTTTTTCTTTATTGAATTTGTAGGTTATCTTCATGTACGTCACTTCGAAAGGGTTCAGTATGAACTCCAACGAACACCGAATCGTCACCAACTTCCCACGTAGACAGGTATGTACTCATCAGGGGTTACAATCGAGATGTGTTCGCCAACAACCTATGAACTAATGAATAATCTCCTTTAAAAATTCTTTCACGTTCGTGGATTGTATTTTTAGCATTTCAGTTCTCTTTGGAATCGTTTCAATAGCTTGAAATTTACAAATAATTGGTAAATGTAATGTCCGAACAGATTCTGATACTCCGCACATGGCACGTACTCGCTATAAAGGCTATGGCTCCGTAAGAAAATCTGCCAGGTTGGCACACCGCTTTGAAGTTTTTTCACCCAGATTTGAGATGAAAATTCAATGAGTTTTCTATCATATACGTAAACAATACATAAACATTAAAACCCAGACGCTTTCGCTTTCAAGCAAAAGGCAAAGCGGTTTCTGCTGAACAATAAGGTCAAATTGTCATACCCCTTTAGGACAGAGCGTGGTATAGGCAGCATGGATATTAATATTTTCGTTTGGGTTGTAAATTGTATTTGCTGCTCCACAACTTATAGTTACATTTGACCTTGTTTTAGCTCTCGGAAGATTCATTGCAAAGGACGCTGAAAGAATTGAAGCTGTGCCCGCGAGAGAATCTTTTTGTCGAAGAAATCTAATAAAACTTCATGCAGTTAGATTGTTGTAAAAATTCACAATGAAAATTCTTATTTATGTTTTTGCGGATTCGTGGAGTCAGAAAAAAACAACACAAAAAACTTTTTAGATAAAAAAGATTCTGTTTAAAAATAGTTTGATAGTTTAATTTTTTATTAGGATTTTTTACGAAAGGTGCCCAATTTATGTATTATTATTTTTGAAGATGACTTTTCAGTTTCGTTTTGTTTTATAAAAGGTGGAAGTTTTCTTCGTGTTTCAATGACTTGCGAAATACCTGATAAGTTGCAAATTGCTCATGTTTTCTCTCCAATCGCAGATAAGACATTTTTTAGATACTCTTCCATAGCGAACTTAAAGAACATAAAATTTTCTTTCCATTCTTGGAGTTACCTCGGACTTTAGAGAGCGGATTAAGGTTAGTGAAGTCATTCTTCTTCATTCCGATTTGTATTAATAGTAGTGAAGTTTAGAACCCTTATAAATATGGATATGTTTTTATAATTTATACATACTTTACTTTGTAGTTTAACCAACAAAAACATTTTTAGAACAATATACCTTTTACCACCGTTCTTTTTATTTTTTCGGGGAAAAGATATCGCAAGAGTTATCTTTTGTTGCGTCTTTGGGGCCGTCGTCCACATAGTACGTACGCGCTAAAATGTCTAAAATTGAGTACCCACGCCCTCGTATACGCAAGCGTACGCATATGCCAATACCCCACTTTTCCAATAATCCCCCACCTAAAAAATTAAAGTGCAAACCTTCTGGTAAAATAAGAGTGTCACATTAAAGCATTAAGCAGATATATACACATTGTCAGTCTCTCTGTTCTCTTTTACTGAATGTCGTTTATTATTTCACGAGAACAGGACAACAATTCACTCTTTATTCTCTCTCGCACTATTTTACACGCAAAAAAAGAGCTGAAATTTTTTTTTGCGTAATACATTTTCGTTCGACCCTCCCCTTCCCTGTGTACGCAAGCATACGTTTTGATAAGATACCCCTCCCTCTTAGTGCGTACGTACTATGTGGACGGTCCCTTTACAGATCGATAACGACTAGTCTGATTCGCCGTATCCTTAAATATATATTTTCTTTGAGAAACCTTTTCCTTTCGTTAAAGAGCTGGCAGAAACAACAAGACATAGATGCGTACGTGAGACAAACAGGCCTACGGTGTATGTTTTGCTCCAAAAAAGTTCGCTTGTCCCAGACCCTCGGTAATGAACTAAAAATGAACTAAAATCCTTGGAACTTTTGAGTTAACTAGCCCAGTATTTAAGGTCCACCCGTGTAAATTTACAATATGCGGGTCCCAGCAAGCTCTACTTGCTGGGGGAGGTGGGTTGGAAATTGTGCTTCTGATATCCCAAAAATAAGGAAAATATAGGCTAAAATCTGCTCAGGCAAATTAAGGCCTGTCCAGATTTTTCAAATTTACCCTATTTTTTTATTACCGTTGTTGTGCGCAGATTTGTAATACTTGCGCAGATTTGTAATACCTGCGCAGATTTGTAATACTTTCTGCGCAGGTTTATAATACCTGCGCAGATTTGTAATAAACTTTGCGCAAATTTGTAATACTTGAGCTGCGCAGAAATGTAATACTTCTCTGCGCAGATTTGTAATTTGGAATTGATATTTTCATTGGTAACCAAATTCTATTCTGCGAACAAGATACATTAAAAAAGACTTAGAAAATAATACCCAAACAAAGTTGTGATTATTGAGCACATCGAATAAATAATCAATTAATATTTCTTTTGTAAGCAGAGCTTTTATAAGAAATTTATCTGGTAATATAAAAATTGTTTATGAGAATAGGGCGGACATAATTTTTTATAAGAACTGCTTTTATAAGAAACTAATCAATAACTCGTAAAATGAAAATTATTTCTTGTCGGTAATTGTTTATTTCGAAGTAAACAAGGTACGAAGAATAACATGAACATATTTATTTTTTATAAGCACTGCTTTTATAAGAAACTAATCAATAACTCGTAAAATAGAAATTATTTTTTGTCGGTAATTGTTTATTTTAAAGTAAACAAGGTACGAAGAATAACATGAACATGTACATTTTTCATAAGAATTGCTTTTATAAGAAACTAATCAATAAATCGTAAAATAAAAATTATTTCTTTTCGGTAATTGTTTATTTCGAAGTAAACAAGGTACAAAGAATAACATGAACATATTCATTTTTTATAAGAACTGCTTTTATAAGAAACTAATCAATAACTCGTAAAATAAAAATTATTTCTTGTCGGTAACTGTTTATTTCGAAGTAAACAAGGTACGAAGAATAACATGAACATGTTTATTTTTTTATAAGCACTTTGTTACAAAGTATAGAAATGTGCCCTCCCGGTTATTACCATAATGGCTTTATGGCAACTCCTGAACTTGGGCACAGGGTGTACGGGATGCACTTTGTTATGAAAAAACAATTAATGATATAAAAATATTTTTGTCAACATTTTATCATTTCAAGAGTTAGTACCAAAATTGATGAACAATTTATAAGATAATATGATAAGAAAATATTGATTTGCTCTAAAACCACCTTCTACCCAGCTAGGAAACCTGTCCCCTCTGACTGGATTTCTTTTATAACCTTTCATAGCACCTGCATTACATTCCAGCATGATATCTCAAGTAAAATTATTTTGAGTAAACTTTCTTTCAAAAAGAGTTTGATGGTTGAAGCTTCGGTATGTTTTTTGTTGTTGTTAGATATAAAAAATACATAAAGATGAAAAAGAAAATTATTGGAACAATTTCCATTAGATTAAAATATATTGATTCGTTTCTTATAAAGTTGATGCTTATAGGAAAAATGAAAATATTGAAATTGTATTCAAAATCCCATGTTTGTATTGAAAGAACCAACTGCCGAAAGCCAATTTTCATTAGATTGAAATATATTGATTCGTTTTTTATAAAGTTGATGCTTATAAGTAAAATGAAAATATCGAAATTGTTCAAAATCCCATGTTTGTATTGAAAGAACCAACTGCCGAAAGCCAATTTCCATTATATTGAAAGATATTGATTCGTTTCTTATAAAGTTGATGCTTATAAGAAAAATGAAAATGCTTAAAATTATTCCCAATCCATGTTTGTATTGAATGAACCAACTGCCAAAAGCCAATTTTCATTAGATTAAAATATATTGATTCGTTTCTTCTAAAGTTAATATTCATACTAAAGATATACAACCTTTGTGTGATTTTTCTGATTATTTTCTAAGTCTTTTTTCGAAACTTTTCTTCGTGGGAAACATATGCCCTCTAAGTAAAAATCTAAATTCCAAATTACAAATCTGCGCAGAGAAGTATTACATTTCTGCGCAGCTCAAGTATTACAAATTTGCGCAAAATTTATTACAAATCTGCGCAGGTATTACAAATCTGCGCAGAAAGTATTACAAATCTGCGCAGGTATTACAAATCTGCGCAAGTATTACAAATCTGCGCACAACACCGTTTCCACTTGTCATATCATATCACTTCATACATCGAAAGAAGCGTATTGGAAAAATTTTGAAAAAAATATTTTTTGAAATTTTGCAAAATTTCGTATTTTGCTGATTTCTGCTAACGTCAGCAAAATTTTGAAAAAAAATGTTCCTATTAATGATATGGAACTTTTGTCCAAATTTCAAGTTTATACCATAAGCCAAACTGGAGTTATTCAAAAAACAAGTTTTGCTGACGTCAGCATTTTTTGGTTTTTACCTGATATCTTTTTTTGGGTGAAAAAATTAATTATGGCACAGCTATTCTAGTGATCTACACTCCAATACGCTTATTTCGACGTATGAAGTGATATGCTATGACAAGTGGAAAAAATTAAGATAAATTTGGACATGCCTTAATTTGTCTGAGTGGCTATTCAGAGCAAAAAGGGAACGTTTATTTGGAACCTAAGAGTACGAGATTCTTTAAGCCGGTTTTGGGCGTCTCAGGAGACTCGTTCTTGCGTAACTCCTTTTAAAATTGATGTATACTCGGAGGTACACGGTTAAATGGCCCGCTAAAATGGAATTTTCAACTTTTCACATGCAAGAAAAAGTAAAGTCGCAAGGCTTACACCTCTTTTGGAGTGGATTAAATATAGCGCTTGCGGTTTATCAACGCAACATACTCTCGGGTACCTAATTGCTGGGGGGCTCCCCCGCTTATTGATTTTTGGGAAATTTTTTTTGGAAAGTTCCCTCTTTTGCCCTGATTCTGCTGTATCAGCCTCCTTTTCGAACATTTTCCACCCAGGACATTTTTATTCCAACCCCCCCCCCCCCGCTTATTAAATTTTGAGATTTTTTCCAAACCCCTGCTTATTCCAACCCCCCCGGCTGTTAGGTACCCGAGAGTAATTTTGAAACCTGCCGATAGGTTTTATTTTCAATCATGCATTTGCGTGAAAACCACGCGCGTCACACGATAAAACGGCTAAAATCATACAAATTATAGCAAAGAATAGACCACAGAGATCTGAAACTTTTTTCTAAAAGAGAACACAGTCAGAAAAGTTGTCTTTTTCTCTCACCCGTTTAAGGATTAGCGTTAAGTTCTGAATTCTTTAGACAGATGTGCATTTTACCAGTGGGGGGAGGGGGAGATGAGGTTGTCGCGAGCTGACGGGTATGTGCCGCCAGACTTAGACTTTTGGGCCTTAGCAGGACAAAAAAGGAAAAATTTGTGAATTTTACGTTACTTCTTGGACCAATTTGACCAAATTTCGATCATTCAGTAATACAAAAAGCCTATAGTGGGATTGAAATATTTTCTGAAGTCTTCAGGTTCCAAATAGGCACACAGAGGAGTGGCAATTACCAATACCCTTGATTTCAAAATCGAAGCTCTTGGATGGAAATTAAGCCACTTATTTTCCATCCAAAACGCGACCCCTGACCCGCGTGGTTTTCGCACAGACGACAGGTTGAAAATCCATCGCCAGATTTTGAAAAATGTATCACGAGAAAAACAAACAATCTGTCCTTCTAAATGCGATGCAAATCTTAAAGCTTTACTTTTTCTAGCTTGAGAAAGGTCGAATATTCCTCTCTGGCCCAATTGGGGATTCGGTTTTAAATTCAATGTACCTTTTAATGTACCAAACCCGTACCTTTTACTTGCCTAGGTACCCCCGGGTCTTATTTTCTTATTTAAAATTTTTAATGCAACAATGATCGGTTAGTACAAGCTCTTAACGATACCGAGTCAGAGCAAACTGGTCCAACATTTAAAATTGAATTTGAACTAAAGTGTGTGTCAATATAATTTGCAGCGGAGACAAAAAAGGCTGTAACTATAGATAGAATTCGAATTAGATAGCGGTTTTGCGTTCGTTAAAAAGATAATCCAGAATGGAATATTATCAAAAAAAAAAAAAAAATCTAAAATATAGAAAAATGAATATGAAAAATGAAGAGGAAGAAAATCAACTTGTTATATAATAATGCTATGATCTTCATTTTTGTATCAGAGATTCTTCAATCTTAGAATGTCATAAATGCGAAAAAGAAATCAATAAATATTCATTCAGTCAAAAAATGCAGCTTAAAACCTAGCTGGGAGACCCGACTTCTCTGTCTGTGTGGTTTCAAAAAAATATCAAAGTATAGACACAGTATAGAGTAGCCGGGAATTATACAAGATGCAAGAATCAATCGCAGAATTTGATTGGCTAATATTTCATTGTTATGATTTGATAAACAAAAGTATGACGTCAAACAGCTCTATTGTTTCAAGAAGTGGCGCGAGCTTTTAAATTGTTTTGAAAAGATAACGGTTTTTTCTTTTGTGATTTGAAGTGATTTGAATCGAGTCAATCATTCCATACTCTGTATTTCAGTGAAGTTGTTGGGATTTTGACAGGATAGAAATATTTTTGTAACAGAGTAATGGTCTCCAGACTACTTAAAACCTTGCCCTGGTTGACTTAAAAAAGAGCTCTATTTTGTTGTTTTTTGATGATTTTTGAAGTCAACCAGTGATAAACTTTGGACTATATCTTTCGATGGAATAAATTTTTTGAATTTTTTTTACATTAATGATGTTCTAAGATCAATGGTTCACTCATGTGAAAATGATAATTATTGCACAATCATTGAAGAAGTTGATTTTCTTCTTCTTCATTTTCAATTTTAATCTTCCAATATTTTTTGATTTTTTTCTTTATTATAATTATTCCACTCCTGTTTGTCTTTTCAATAAGCACAAAACCGCTATCTAATTCGAATTCTATCAAAAAATATATCCTTTTTTGTCTCCGCTGCAAATTATTTTGAGACAAACTTTATTTTTTTCAAACAAAGCAGAATTTCTTTCACTTTTGACTTATATCATAATTTCGTCATAATTATAATTCATAATTATTCATAATTAATATGGTAATATTTGCTCTTCATCTTTGATTTTTTCTACAGTGGTTAGATTGACACATGCGCGATAAAATTTTTATTATTGGTCTTCAGAGGTTAATATATTCTTTGAAAACTTAACCTCTGATACTCAGGGTAACCCCAACAGCCTCAACATTGAAGCTCTCGCATTATTCAAGTACTATGATTCGATTTATACCTCAGGATTCACAACGACTTGAAAAAGAAGGTTTGAAATGCTGCCGATTCAACTAATAAGAAATAATTCTCTTGGTGCTAGTGATGAAATTGGTGTTACGGGCTGCAAATGTGGACTGTACGAGTGAACCAGAGCTGCGAATGCTCGTGGACGACAAGGTAGTGTGGAAAAAGTGCAAGTCATCATGAACGAGGTCTTGATACTAAACGATCTCATTAAGCTGACTGGTATGGAGTTTCAGACAAAAACAGCCTCGAAGTTTGACATAAGCACATCAAAGAGAAGCAAGAAGAAGGGTGAGAAAATATGCACGATAGGAGGAGGAAATACACGTTCCAGTGAACAGGTTTTGAAAGAGAAAGTGGAGAAAAGGATTAACTGTGAGGGAAGTACAATAGTTGGAAGCATCAGTTTAGCATGTATTAGAGAATAAGACTGTCTCTTTAAATGTACAAAAAGCCGCTCAAAACTGTTGAGGTGATTGAGCAGAGGAGTGTTGTCTTTATTACCAATCGCATCATTAGTTGTAGAGAATTACAAGGCAGTGAAAAGAGTGAAATTGCGAAGACTCAAATAAACCACGGGATCAAAGAAAACCCACCAGCCATAAGAACAGACAGGACTTGGGAAGCAGAAGAGCCAACGTTAAGAATGCAATTTCAAAGCTACACCATGCTGATATTGAATGGACAGTTCAAGTTGGAAGAAGTGAAGTGTGGCGGCAAAACGTTCAGCGCTTCTGTAAAGCGAACAAAAGAGTGAAACGTCAGGCAGTAATCAGAGAAGATCAGAAAAGATGAGCAGTCCATTCGCTTTAAGCGTGCGCATATTTTAATTCTTCTTGCTGTTTTACAAGCTATTCTAAGGATTGCTACCCTTACTATTTAGAAAATTTGCGTTATGAGGATTCTACTTTATAAAAAAATTTGTCCGATTTTCAGGGGCACATTGTACGTAAAGAATTCAGACGCTTCCCTTTCTTTGTATTATTCTTAAGCTTTGAGGAGATATAGTGGAGAAGGCTGTTGATGCTAAGTACGATACAAGATCCAGTTAGTGTAGCCATGGAATTTTCACTGCTTGGTTACAAGATATTCGGTGCACAAACAATGTCCAAGTTCTTTTTCCGTTGTGTTGCAGTCGTTGTTATTGAGATTCAAACAAAGCAACAATTTGTTTACGGTTCTATGAAAGATCGGAAAGGTTTGGATATAAACAGTGAAATTTACATTAATGGGACACACACGCAAAAATTGGAATATAGAAGATTGCAAGCGCGCATGCACGCACAGCAACGTCAATTTTCTGATTCAAAATCCTTGACGTCATTTTATTTTATCTAAATTGACGTCAAATAAAAAAGTGTCCTTCAAAAAAGTGAACTTGAAAAGAGAATATTCAGTTCTAGATAAAGTTTTGTTGAAAAGACAATTCGCTCGTCTTTTTAACTAATCTAGTACGTATTTTGAATATCAAAAGTATTGATATCGAGTTAAAAGTGAAAATTGAACAAGGAAACAATGTGTAAACAAGAAGAAATGTTTTCTTGTTTTGAAATTGAGGATTGTGTCCTCGTTTTTTGGAATCCTGGTCAAAGAATGATCAAGAATATTGAATTCAGTGAAGAAGAGAAATTTGTCTCGTTTCTGACACGAGATGTATTGAAGTTTATCGACCAACAAAATCAATCGAAAGAAAGTCATCAATTGAAGACAGAAGAATGTAAACCAAGCCAAGGAGAGAACTTCATGACTTGGTTGACTGATGATGTCTTTAAATTACTTGACCAAAAACGCAAACGCCAAGTTTCAGGTGTGACGGTGACCCAAACTGCAACAAAATCAACACAGACTGCACCTGTCAAGCCACCTCGTAATTTCCCAGCTCGCATCAAACAGCTGAACGACGAGATTACTTACAAAGACTGGAAAATTTCTGATATGCAATGGCAGCTTGATGTGGAGAAAGTGAGATTGGGTAAAAAGTTGATCCACCAAGAGATGTTGTTTTTGTTGGAGAAAAAACAGACGGAAGAAATGCTACGAACACGAAACGAAGAGATCTCAAAATTGAAAGAAGACCTGGAAGATGCCAACGAAGTTTTGTACGAGAAAAACAAGTTGATTTTCGAACTAACAACCAAATCATCCAAAAGCAAGATCAAGAAATCCTTCGTCGCTTTGCTTCAAGGCATTTCAACCCGTCGTTTTAGATCTGCCGTCACCGGATTTTTCTCACATCGTCATTTCCGACTTCGCCGGCAATAAACATCATGCCAACAACAAAATTTTTTATTGAAATACTGTAACATCACAAATAAAGAATAACACTTTTTCTTCCCTTCTATCATTCCTTATAATACAGTCTGTTTAACCATGCTGGGACAAAATTTATATGCCAATATAGGGCCTGATTTACCCTGACTAACCTTGATGATTGAAAATCTATTGATTAAACAAAAGGTTTCCATTTCATTATTATAATCATAAATTTAAGGAGATGAGACGAGTGGTCAGTCATTAAATTAGCGCCATAACTACCTGTTCGTTTCAAGAACACGGACGAACTATTTGTTATTTGTTGATACGTTTGACGGACATATGTTATTTAACTAGGTCACTCCTGGTGTTTTCTGCGAGCGAAGCGAGGAAAGAAAATTTTACTTCTTGATTTTTGATTATTTATGCACAAGGATAATCAATTCTCAGAAACCGACGTATGTGATAATCACCGAAAAACCGCTATTTTTTTGATTTTTTCACCGATAAACCGAACAAAAACAGCTCAATAACCGACACCGTGATGTTTTCCCTTCACCGATAAACCGACATATTCCGAGCTCTTCACCGATAAACCGACAAAAAAAGGGCCGAAACCAACAAACTGCGCAAAACCGCTTTCCCGTACGCCCCCCCCACAGAAAAACCCTATTTTAGACTTTTTGGCTCAAGTTTAGCCAAAATTTTTTGAAAATTGGGCTTCATCAGATTTTAAATATTACTATTTTACATCAAAGTGCAAACATCAGAAAAAAATATCAGTCTAATCGCGGGAAATGCTCTTTTTCCCTTAAAATGACATAAGGGAATTTCCCCAAATAACAAAATCCGATTTTTACGACCAAAGAAAATCTTCCGAAAAAAACTGCTTCAACCACTTTTTAGAAAACCTTGCCCTCCATCTTTATGTATAAAATCAGAAAAAACTAATGAAGCTATTTCGCACAAAGTTAAAAAAAAACATTTTTAGGCACTATTTGGCCCAAATTTACCCCAAAAAATTTCTTTTCGAAAATCGGACTCCGTCATTTATTGGGAATCACCATTTTGCATTATATGCAAAATATCATAAAAAACTAATAAGCGAATCCCGAGAAGAGCTGGCAACAGACGAACGGACGGACGGACGAACATCGGTTAATTTAGAGGACCTCCACCCGGGTAATAGGTCCAAAAAGCCCAAAACCAAAAAACGCACCCAGAAATAAAACTAAAATCTCAAGATAAATTAAAAATCCTACGACAGTAATTTTACACTCGGCATGAACATAATAGGACTTTTTCCTGTGAGCAATAGAAACCTTGCCTTGCCATAAAAATAGAAAGCCTTCGAAGTCGTGCTATGCATTTTAACAAAAGTCTAACGATTACCTTTTGGTTCGAGATGCCTTGGAGTTTTTACAAGATACTTCACTAATTGGTCATTTAAAGTGATAGAGATGACGCGTTCTTTAGAAAAAGTAATAAGATTCTTCTATTACATCTTAACGACCAACCAAATCAAATAAGAGCTTGTTTCAAGAGATACCCTTTTTCCCAATCCAAGGGATTTGAGGAATTGCATAACTTGGGAGAGCACTCATATAATTGATGATTGTAATATTATGTTTCAAAAAAAAGTTATCAAAACTGGATGCTTTATGGATCCATAAATTTCTATAATAATTAAATTGATGAATATTATAATATCTGATGATAAACGAGTAAATATAAATAACAAATTGAAAATAAGGAGATACATATCAAAGTCACACAATAGCGAACGGCAGGATGTATGTAGAGTTCGAAACTAGTGCTTGGGTTGATATTCACAGAATTAAGATAGCAATTATGAAAAAATTGTTAAAGTGTAAGTTTAATAAAATTTCGTAAAAATTTAATTTTGAATGCTAAAAACCTCAAGGTATTCGTTGATACTTGTGTGACAGAGTGAAACAGATAATACAGTTTGATTAAGAATACAGACACCATCGTTGAGTGGTTAAAAAGAAGATATGATAGGTATGGTTAAAGACATTCTTAAAAAATTGAAAATCCATTAAAATAAAACTTAATTAAAAAGTTAATGATGTGGTAAAACATGGCCAAACAAACATAAATATATCGATAAAAATTGTTATTGTAACTGTTGTCTTTTTAAGGACTTAATTTTTTTTTTCATAAAACGAAAATTAGGCATTGAAATCGTTTGCTTGTAGTTAATTTTTCTAGAAATAAATAATCTTTGTTATATCTATATAAAAATTTAAAAAATTCTCTTTGTCTCTTTTTATTAAAATTCATCTAAATTTAGAACATCTTATTTTGGTAAAAAAATATTTAAAGATGCATTGGAGGTGCCTGCTCTCCAAAGTGATATGGTACATATTGTGTGTAAGCAAGTTGAAAAAAAATAAGACAATTTAAAAAACCTTCGTACGTGTGAATCGAAATTGCCATCAAATTTGTCTAAAACACATTCAAGTAAAAAATGCCATCCACTCTAAACTACAACATACATCATAGTAGAACTAGTCTTAAAATAATAAAAAAATCTTCTAATTTATACCCTTTCTAAATAGAACCATTTAAAAGGCTTCTTGAGAAAAATAAAATGAATCTATAACATTTGGAGGCCAGGTCAGAAAACTTTACAGCTTTGCGCTGTATAAACGAACTACCTTTAGCTCCATTGTAAAAATTGCCATTCTGAAATAATTTTTTTCTTGCTTTGTTGAGCTTAAAAGTACAATCTGCTTTTAAATCAGGGCAACAAACTTATCGCAGGTTTCTAAATATAGTGATTCACCCGCTCAAAGACAAAGCCGTATATAATCTGCAACGAGAAATACCCCTAGAATTGTGCAATACCAAACCATTCTCATGCAAACCAACGTGTAAAATTGCTCAGCAGCATTTCTACAAACAGGGTGAATTTGATTATTCAAGATGGAGTAACTGCACTGAAACAGTAAGATGTCAAAAGATGACTTTCAATCATATCGACTTTCCCACAAACCCACACTCCGTTCACTCAGAATCACTGTCAGCGGTAAAATCGGAGAAGAATTTTTTTGTTTTAATCTCCTCCTCGGTGAGTTCAGTGGGCGGTTTCTCGTCAATCGGCGGTTTATTGCTAGACACGTGCTTTATGGATTTTCGCTTAAGATCTATGTGTTTCTGTGAGTCCTTCTTCTCTGAGTCCTTCTTCTTCTGATTGTCTTGAATTTTACGCATCAGTGAGCTGGGTGCTAACAGAGCAGGTGCAGCGAATTTATTCCTGCGCGCTTCCAATCGTTTACGCTGATCGAGGGTGATGTCGATGGATTTGGCCGTTCCAGAAAACTCTTGATCTTTCTCATTGGCCACTTCTTGTTGAGAGACGGCTGCGAGACCTCGATCACGTGTGCCATTATTCAATCTGACAGGCGATAATTTCCGATCCTTCGATTTGTCAAACGAATCGCGATCTTCATCTTTCTTTCGGCCAGAACCGGAAGAGAGGCCACGATCTTTCAAGGAGGAGACTCCTCTTTCTCGAGCTTTCTTCCACGAGGAGGTCTCATTTTCATCACGATGACGGTCTCTGGAGGAGGATGAGCCATAAGAATGGCGGCTGCGTTTTGACGAAGAAGAGGAGCGATGGGAGGAGGAGCGGCGGTGGTGGTGGTCATCGCTTTGGCGACGTCGCTTTTCCGATCGGCTGTGCGAATAATCGTTGTCATCAGAATCAACATCTCGCTTTCGTTTCTGTGACAACAAGCGCTGGTATTGGTAGTTGGCATCATCTGAATCACTATCGTCATCCCTCGTCACTGGAGTATTCCACGCATCCATCTTTCTTCAATTTATCCAACATGTCGATGATAGAGGTGGCCAGTTTGATGTTCCCTTTCTCGATCAGATGCAAATGGATAAAGCGATTCATCCAGCTGACCATCCTCCACGACCCAATCATCATCCTGCTTCATGTAATAAACTCCCTCAAAGTCTCTACGACACATCTTTTTCACTATCTTGTTCACTTTCTTGATCTTATCACGTCGATAAGAGGACTGGTGTAAATCCCTTGGTAACAAACCAGTCACTACCACTTTCAGGTCCGGAACTTTCTCTTGAAACGTGACGGCGATGGAGAGAATACCATTGGCGATGCAGGTGGGCGTATCACGGTCGATGTTGTTGGTACCGCAATGCAAAACAACGAACTTGGTGTTGGGTGAGATGTCGAGGTTTTCAGCGCGCCACAACACGTGCTGCGTTCGATCGCCGCCGATACCGAGGTTGAGGGCGTGCAACGGAGCGAAAAACTTTCTCCAAATATCACTGTACCGAGAAAGACCAGCAACGATAGAGTCTCCACATAAAATGTATTCTAGATTGGATCGTTTGGCCATGGATTCATGTTTCTCATGCATGTTATACCATCCAGCTTTGTTGTCTCTACCGACAGGTCGTGTTGCAGGCGATGTGTTATAGCCTGAGAGGTCGAGTTTGGATGAGAAGGAGCCATTGTTGCTGTCGTATGATCGGTTTGACGGTGATTTGATGGGCGTTGAATACGAAGACATCTTTGATGAATAGACGGCCTGAAAGGAACGAAAGAAGAAGTTTTTGCACCTATGATCGAAAATGTTTTCGCAGTCACTCATTGTGCCGTATTCTTTTTAGCTCAAACTGATTCGAGAGTTCAACATTTGTGTCTGAGGTTGTTTTTTTTTTAAATACGATTACGGTCGTTGATGTCCCGAATGCTCCTTTTTCTTTAGCTGTCTACCCAAAGCGAAGTGCCGTCTTTCTTCACTTACATTTGATCAGTCTCTTTAGTGTCTGAATACGAAACAAAGAGGCATCAACTAACATTCTGGGAGTCTTTGATTATGACTCGGCTGCAGCTCTATTTACTGTAACCGGCGATCAATACATGTCCAGAAAGCCTGCAGATGAATTGAGCGGGCTTTAAAGAGCAACTGTATTGGTATCTGTTTGACTTTCTTTTAAATTTATTATAAAATTGTTTTGTTCATGAAATGTTAAATGGTAAAATATTAAAACAATTATTACAATATTATTTGCTTTGGTAAAAGACAAGATCTAAAGGATCGAGGAAAACTTTTGAAATTTTTAACAGTCTTTAAATATAATCTATAGTGCTGAAAACAAAACTGGAACAAAGTGCTATACTAAACAAAAACCAAAGCTCTGTTCGTTCAACAACTGACCTATATAACATGTCAAGGAAAGTAGGTTTTACAATGCCCTCACTTTTCCTGACACAATCAAAAACCTTAATAATTATAGGGACAACCTAGAAGTCTTGCACAATTCCAAAAATGCAGATTTAAGGTATAAGCTGTATTATGCTGACACTGACAGTAAACCCATCAACATACTTATGTAGCTCCATTCTCCATAACTGGAGAGCGATATAAACAGACTTTGATGTCAGAGCATGGTGTGAAAAGAACCTCCTTGACATGGAGGAGGATGATCGGTGAGCAGCTTTATCTATGTGTAGGTTTCTCACCAAAACCTGCTTCGAGCCCTTGAGTATACCAAAGATTTGGTCTGGCCTAAAGTCTGGCTCAGAGATCGAGAAAGTTAACTTACGCATGGAAACTAGACCAAACATGATCAATCCGACTTGTCGAAACAATCCTTCAAAACAGAGACTCATCACATACCTTGATCTGTACATCGATTGTACGTGGTCATCAGAGACAAAGAATAGGGTAGGTAACGTGCGGCAACGTGCCCAAATACCATTTTGCCAAGTTTTCTGTCTAAAACATCATTATCTTACTAGAGGGACCAATGAGATAAACATGGTCTAGGGATATGGAAAAACCACCACTTTACCCTTAGATACACAGAACAAAAAGGTATCAAGCCTCAAAGACGGCGTTGGTGTATGGGAAGAGCTACGAAGACGCAATGCTTCACAATACTTCTGAAACAAGTACTTAAGAGATGTTGCGAACCGGAAATCGTTTTCAAGCTCTCAAATCCAAATCTAAAAGTCATTCAAAATCGGTAAATTGATTGGGAAGTCATTTTCACTCAGTGTCAGTGTCATAGCAGCGTCACAGTCGACCCAGACAAGATCAGAAACATACAAATTAAATAGGAAGTAGGCTAAAGAGGTGCTGAAACCATTACTGAAACATGCAATTTCAAAACACCAAATTCACACTTGACAACGCAATGAACTTTGGCTATCAAGACACATAAGTTCAGCTGAGATCAGTTCGACAGTTTCTCATGAAAAGTAAGATATTAACATGGGTAATAATAAAAGAGCAAACCAGCAGCTAATGACAATACCAAACGGTGCAGCAGCTTTTCAGTCATTCGCGGACACACAAAAGATGACACACATTGTGACAGACGCCCTATAGAAACCCTCAAACTAGTTACGTTAGGTATTAAACAAAGTCACAATGTCAGTAACAGAAATTTGGAATAGGAAAAAAAAACTTATGAAACGGCGAACGGCGAACATAAAGAAATAAAAGAAAAACAAATAATTCATCCCCTGAAAAAATTTAGATTGTTTTGTTCAATCGCAAACACTTATGAAAGTGCAAAATATTTTGTCATCCAATCCCTGAGATAACGATCGTTTTACTTTGTTGTCCAATCAAAATCACTTAGTTAAGACGTGTTTTGCAGCGCACTCCAAAAAATGGTGGAAACTCAAAGAAGCATCAAAATTCGCTAAATATGAACAAAAACCGCGACAAAAACACCCAAGAATCACCAATTGAAGCAGCAAACACAACTGCAACATGCACCCTTGCTACGTGTATTAATGATGAAGATCAAAATCGACTCAAATGCCGTAGCTGTCAACGTATGGTACATTACAAGTGTACACAATTGCCACTTTACCAACTGAAAATATTCGCTAACACGTACAATAATCAATATGTATGTCACAATTGTGTACGAATAACGAGATCCTTAAAAAGTAAAATCGGAAAAATTCCCACCAAAATTCCTTCTTTTAAGGTATGTTTAAAATGTGGAAAGCTTTTGTTGCCAACTTGAAAATTTCTTTCCACATGATTTGTATATGTAATCACATGATAACGAGTGCAATTCGAATATAATTGCGCGAGTGATTTTTTTGTTATTAATTTTCCGAGTCCGAAAGGACGAGGAAAATTCGAAACAAAAAAATCACGAGTGCAATTTTCGAATTGTACGAGTTATTATGTGATTACGAGCTAATCGCACAATGGCTTTCACTACTTTTTCCCAGTTAGGAAAGTAAATTACAGAAATAACTGAGAGTTTTATATTTTTCTCTTCTCTTTATGTCTTTCTTTTATTGTTGTTTATTGATTTTCTTTCTCACAAAATAAATTTCGAATGCAATTAAAACGTTCGATGCAAAAAAATGTAAGAAAAACATTAAAATCAATTTTGTAAACATTGGCGCTGCATTGGAGAGTGTGATTAACGATTAATTGCTCTCTACAGGATGCAATTAACGATTAATTGCTCTCTTTGAGGGCGTGCCAAATAAGAAAAAATAACCCATCGTGCGATTATCAAGTATATCGCATGTCTGTCATCCATTTATGAATTTGATTTCCACATTATATACTACCTAGCATGTTTTTGAAATGTAGCAAACATTTTGTCGTCAACTTGGGATTTTTGTAATGGTCAACTGTAATTTTTTTTATCTTTGTGTTTAAAATGTGGAAAACCTTTGCTACCAACTTGAAAATTTCCTCCTTGCTTTTAAATGTACACAAATTCTTATTAACTTTGAAATTCTATTTTTTGTATATTCAAAATGTGGAAAACTTTTATTCTCAACCTGAAAATTAAGAAATAATTTCCTTCTTTTTTTCCTACCTTTTTTTCCTGTTTCGGAAATTATTAATTGTTTCTCATTGTATGTGAATTTTTTTTGCTTTTTCAGCTTTTGGAGATTATGAAAATTGCTTCTGGTAGGAGAACTTTTTTTCCTTTTTTCAACATTCTTTTACAGATTATGAAAATTTTTCTGACCGACCAACCCATATTCTTCTGAAGGTCTTTTAAAGTTTAAATTAAATTTGCCTTTGCCTTGTTTCAAAACCTACATTGTACTTTTCCTTATTTTTTCCATTTTTTTTGCACATGATAGTATATGCAAAATATCTCCTCTCTTTTTTGAAAAATTAAGTAATATTCCTTGGTTTATTGTAAAATATTATCCTTTTTGTAAAGGTGAAGCGTGACGCTACAGATCAAATCTGTGTTTTGACTGGACTTACCAAC